>NC_053402.1:2165445-2224502 GCF_016859285.1 Xiphias gladius
GAGAAGATCATCTCCGGTTGGCAGTGGTTGGCCCACAGTTCAACACTATTTGTGTGTGCAGTAATATTAACGCTCTATCCATTTCATTGTTGATGATGGGCATCAAAACATGTATTGGAATGATTCTTTCTCTCTCTCTTTCGGTATTAGTAACATTAATGAGTGCTGGTAACCATCATGTTATGCCACACAATGCCACCAAAACGAGTATTAGTTACTTTTCTATTACTATTTAAAAATAGTACATCAGCTGTTTATTTTTTTGTTTTGTTTTTTTTTACAACTAGGACAGGGAGTATCTTCAAATAACTGTGTGGAGCTCATCTAATTGGAGTGTCGTTTCTTTTGCCTCCTTTCTCTATAGCCTACAATATGATACATTTTTCACCATTACAATGTTTTTCCTTTCAGCCATGGTCTGGATCATAGGGGACAGCTGCATCCGGCGTGGGGCCAAGAGAGCTACAGACACAATGGAGAACATGTTATAGTGATTTGTATACTGGCTACAGGCACCATGGTTGTGGATGGTATCTACATCAGTTGGTTCGGCTGTGGTGGTCTTCCACTTCTTTGAACAATCCCTATGCGGAAGAGCAGTACTGGATGGCCTCCTCGTCCACTGCAATGGGAATGAACTGGGGGACGTCTCAAGCCTCAACCTTGTCACATCAGTGAATGAGGACCTGCGTCAGCTCCGACTGCACTATGCAGATATGAAGATCATCTTCTCTGGCATCACCCAGAGATGCAGGTGGAAGGCTGGTGCCAATCTGGTGAAGGCTTGCAGGTTTGTGTATGATCATACTGTATGATCATTGTTTTAGAGCAACTTAAAGTTTACATTTCTTAAATGAAATTTATACTTAGCAAGTCTTGTTTTCTAATGTTTGCCAACTTCTAATTTAGACAACATAATGATTTCAACAATGGGAAGCAACATGTGATAAGTATTAGTTACAAGGCAGTGCAGCTATCTTGTGAAGCCTGCCAGCTGGTAAAGCATTATAGCTAATGTTAGCTAGCATTGCAGTTTATTATTTTCTAAAACTTACCCTTGATTAGGCATAATTGGTAACTTCAGTTTGCTAACACTAGAACCTTGACGTGTAGTACAATCTCCTGATTATACATACTTTTACTTACGTAACATTTTCAATGCAGGACTTTTACTTGTAACAGAGTATTTTCACTGGGTGATATTGGTACTTTTACTTAAGTAAATCATCTGAATACTTCCTCCGCCACTGCATTTAACTAAATTGACATATCTCAGACTGACTGTCAACAAAAACTGATCATTATAAGCTTTGTAAAGGTGGATTTTATGGCAGGCTTTTGCATTGAATTGGATTGTACAGTTGTACCTAATGAAGTGGCCATTGAATGTATGATGTTGCACAGTAATATTAGGTAGACCTTTTTATTTCTGAAACGAATATCAACGCCACTGCCCTATCCTGCAGACAGCAATGATGAATCATATTCTGTTTTAATGGACCAACCTGCTGATATGTCATGGAGCCCAAAAGAGGAAATGATTGAGTCATCAAACCAGGAACTGTCAAAAGAGCCACATCAGGAATCGCACCCTGACTTCAAGTTTGATTTTATGTGGCGTTTATCACCAAATTGTGCCATCGACAGAACTACTAATTGTTAGTCTTTTTTCAGTGCTGCTGACAAGTTCATTGTGTGCAGAAACCAGTTGATCTCCTTGTGTACCATTTGCCCTGCCTGTTGCGGGGAAACCCAAGAAAACATGGATCAGCAGAACTTATACAAAAGTAAAGGAAAGTAACAGGATATTTGTGAATTCTACTGATAGATGATGAAGTTTTCTATCATAGCCTGTATGTTAATTTTATGTTTTGCCTTATTTTTATGTTTTATCATTGCACTCTGTATTCACTGTAACTGGACTCTTATTAAAAGTTGTACTGGTAATTTTCTGCTTTTCATAAACATCTCTTAGGACTGTGCAACATGTGGGTATGAGCATTATTAGCAGAACCCGCCAAAGCTGCACAGAATCATGCCTGCCTGCAATCCCTTATTGTGTGGGGCCATCCACCTTTTGGGTTGCATGGCTACTCAGACGTTAAGGATGCTGAAGCTTGTTTGGGCTTCAGTTAGTGATATGATTGATGTTGTGGAGGATTTTCTAAAAAAGACTGTACACAATTAAACACACACTGATAGGGTTTAAGTGAAATGTATTGTAAGTTACAATATAGGAGACAAACAAAACTTATCACAAGAAGTCAAGGGAGATTCTCTCAATAGAAAGAGTCTTTACCATCATCTTTCATAGTGTTTCTTGAGACAAAGAACTAAGTTCCAAGTTTTTAATCTTCACTTCTAACCCAAACATACCATCCAATAGGATAGAAACTTATATGATGTTCACGCACTATCCATGCACTGGCCATAAATTGAACCAAAGACAGGCATAGCTTGGCCATTTCTTTATGGTAAGGTGACAGGTTGCTCCATATGTAGGCCCCCCTGGACTCATAAAACATGAGTCCAGGGGGGCTTCATATGGAAACATATGATCCTGTATGATCTTGTATGAGCTTTTTGCTTTTTGCTCATACAAGATCATACACAACTCAACTTTTCAATCTAAATCACTCCAAATTAGTAAATTTCAAAACCATTAAAAGAATAAAGATACAAATACATATACCGTCATCATAATGCTATAGTAAATTCAATTGTAATGCATAGTAACATTGATTTTATTTCACATGGCAATAGTCCATTCGTCCCACGATAAACAAAAGCTTCCAGCACCTGACACCATACTTAGATTTCTTCACACCATTACAGATACAGTTGTTGAAAATAACTTTCATCATCAATATTCCCAAATTTATCACTAACTTTCACATCAGGCTGAATTGCTACAGCAGTTAACAAGGTAATATAAGTTTACATATCATGGCTTTAGTACAACTCATAAAACATATAATGATCAAGAAAAAAGTCTAAAGCTTGCTGATGCTTCAACAAAGTCATTTTGTGAGATTTCAAGGTATCTCTGAAACGCATAAAAACCTTTGCAGTTGCATAAACAAAACCAACAAAGTGTAAGATAAACTATCTAAATGTAGGGCTAGTGTGGTCACTCCTACTTGGGGATGGAAAAAATTAATTACTTTCTAATACCAGGAGACTTGTCAGTTAAAGGCTGCAGCAGTTATAGAATCTATAGGAAGGGATCTAGACCTCCTGACAGGAGCATTATTCAATTCCCTGTCTTCTACTGATTTATCATAAAATATATATATTTTATATATAAATATACATAAAGACAAGGTCTACAACTGTTCTCAAGCTCACAAGCCCACACCTCCATATTCTACACAATCAGTTACTCCTATAGATATTGTGTTAATTCTTTCTCCTCCAGTTGAATATGGAGGGTTGCAAAGCGAAAAACAATAGGGTGGTTTTTCAAGCACTCTCACCTGATCTACAGGCAATTGTCTATTGCTAAGATCTGTTGACTTATGAAGTCGGATGAGTGAACCATATTTATTAGTAATACAGTGGTTATCAAATCTTTTCCGTATAGTCTTGTCTCCTGATTTGTTGACTGTATTCACAAATTACGTAAATTGTTCCAGCTTCCCTTAACGGCCTTGCAACAGGACGTAAGCATGAATCTATACTCACAAAAGGGCACTTGTTCTCCAGGATGCGTGTGCTCCACCCTGTAAGTCATCATTGCATACCATTTGTTCCCTCTCACCTCTATTGAATATAAAGACTCATCAGTCTCCAGGCTAGAAAGGATAGCCTTTTTCTGCTCCTCCAACAGCATCCCCAATCTGAGATTGTCAGTTTACATAACAGACACCTGAGATGGAAGTAGGATGGCTTCAAAAAGGTTGGTTACAAGCTGAATATGTTGAATGGATGTTCCTTGTGACATAAGGAAGCCTCTATTTTTCCATAGTGTCCCAAAGTCATGTACAACTCCGAAAGCATACCTGCTGTCAGTGTAGATATTGACAGATTTTCCAGCTGCAAGAATACATGCCCGTGTTAGAGCAAATAGTTCAACCGCCTGAACAGAAAGGTGAGGAGGGAGTCTTGCAGATTCCACCACATAATTATTATTGACAATAGCATAGCCAAAAGCTCCAACTCCGTCTACTCTTGAGCTGATCCATCCACATAATAGTCCAGATCAGGATTAGGAAGAGGTGTGGTAGAGAGATCAGGCATGGGAGTTACCGCTTGGGTAATTACTGCCAGACAATGATGAGGAACCACTCCTCTTCCTCAGTGGGAAGAGGAGTGGTTGGATTCAACACATTGCACCTCTCCAAAGTGACATGTGACAAACTCAAGATGTAATAAGGAATAGTGGAAGCAGGAGTTGGTTGTTCATTACCACTATGACTTGAAGATTTCTGGAGAAATAGTCATCAAAAGTCTCTCCTGGCTTTTGCACACATGCGTTCATAGTTGTCATATTGATGACTGGTTTGAATTTGGTCTCCAGTGCTTAGCGCAAAGCTGTCAGTTGGGTTTTATTAAGGAGCAGCATTTGCAATAGCCCATGGAGCAGCTGAATCCCACTTAGCTGGTTTGACTTCTCCCTAGGCAAGACCCATTTTGGTCACACATACGTGTTCCAGTTCTGCTGAAGTGGGTCGGCACTGTGCCACCATCTTCTCTGGGGCATTTGAAAACATGTTCAAGTACTCTTAGGCTCTGGAAGGTTATCAATGACGGCCTGTAATTCTGTTATTTCCCATGGTCTATAAACATATTGAACACCCCCAGTTCCAGTAGGGCATTCTATCATTGGACCAAGGAATGAGCTTTCCAAAGCACCACCCACTGCTAGTAACTGTGCAGTTGTGGACATCGGATACAATATTTGGATTGACGATTGCCCATGTTCTGCCTAGGCCTGCTGGGTTGAACTGCACTCCTTTCTGCAAAGTTATTGGGTTCCATGGTGTCTCCTGAATATCTTGCATAGATATCTTTAAGGCTTGGTCCAATAATCCAGTATATGGTAGAGGTGTATGGCCAGAAGGTGGCATTGCAGTAGCTCCTTTGCTGTCTTCTCGTGCTGTTCCACTTTCAACCTGTGGGCGGAGTGTATTCTGTGGAGTGAGTGAGCAACGTCTACAACAGACGTTGTTGCCCACCAGGGAGATGCTCCATCTCCCTGCTGTGGAGGGTGTGTTCTTGCAGGGCAGTCAATTTCATCAACTTTATGAATACTGCCTAGTGTTCATAAAGTTTTTAGTGTGGCTTGATATCATCTGACCTGTGTGACTGACCTTTTGATCAATGGCATCCCAGACCCCAAGACACTCAACCATATACTCGCAATCCCAGTCAGAAGGCCCTGTGGGATTAGGAGGATCTATAAATTCATGCTATAATGTCAATAAAGGGAGTTTTCAAAAGACCCATCTCGTGGCCATCTTGGTTCAAACCCTGCTACATGATCACAAAATGGTGTAGTGTAATAAGCTGAGCCTGTGACATCTTCAACAAGGGCTCTAGGGGTCATCTGCATCATTTACTCATGTGCTTTATCTACAGACGAAGAAACAAATACTCTCACACTTTTACACAAGTTCTTGGTCCTCTGTCTATTATCTGCCTCTTTCTCCCACAATTTCAAACTTTTAAGTTCTTTTGCCCACTTAACATTAATTTAATTACGCTTTAGCCTTTTTAATTTGACCCTCAAATCTCATTGCCAACTTTTTCCTTAATGTTCTAAGAGAGGCATGCTGAAAACTCCCACACTCCTAATGTTTTATGTCTGTATGGCAGTAAAACCATATAGTTCATACAAAACTTTAGCTGTTTTTGGCACCCATCATGATCCTGTTAGATAATAGGCCTTATTTATTACTGTTATTATTATTATTTAATAATCCTAAAACCTAAACAGACTGATTATTCTATTTTCAGTAAAAAGAAGAAGGAGAAAAGGAAAAAAGGAAAGTGGAAAACTAAGAATGAGAAAATGAAAACTTAGTTATGGAATTAATCTAAAACAAAATAAAAATATTCTTACATTTTGTTTTTCCCTCAAAAATGGTAACAAAAAGGGATCATTTAACTCAAATAATGTAAGCACTTTTAAATGAGTGGAGTTCCTGTACCGTTGGACAGGATATTACTATCTGCTGCTCCGGAGTATACATTTCCTCTCTTGAGCGCACCTGGAGATTGGAGATGTAGAGAACCAGCAGTTTCTTATTTCAGTGAAATAGAATTCGATATTCCTTCATTCATGACGGAGTAAGAAGTCTGTTTGCTCTCACACACATATGGTTGGCGGTTTAATTCACCTCACAGCAAGCATTGCATATTTACACTGGCCGGAAATGATAGCTAAAATCCTGTTCTGTCATATCTCCTAACATTAATAGTAGACCCCCTTGGTGGGCCATCTGCCAAATGGCAAGAGGTGCCGTGCTGTGTGGACTACTTAAAGAGTCCAGAGTTCCTTCTGTATGGGCCAGTCTTTACTGGGTCTCCATGGGCTCTCCAGGGGAGCAAGGCAGAGGAGTCAGAATCCAGGCTTTCACCGTGCAGGAGCAGGAGTGATATTACCAGAGGTTACCTGCTTTTGTGTGACAATCAAAATGCTTTTTCATCATGTTTCATCATTTTTTAAACTTGTAATGCATTTTTGCAATATTTTGCAATATTTGTTGTTGAAGGTCAGATGTTACATGCAGTAGTTCTAATGCCTATATTTAACATGGGAGGGGAATTTTAAGAGGATGACCCATACGTCATCCTCTTAAAATTCCCCTCCCACACACAAAGCTGAAGTTTGTCTTCTAAGAAATAAGGGGGCATATCTGGGAAAACATTTTTTGGATGCCTCTCTGTTAATATTTTCAATCTCATGTAGTAGACATGAAATTTCAAAACCATGTTTCAGATTTTCGGATGTGTGTAATACTTTTTGTCAATTTGTGGAAACAAAAAAGGGCCAAATGAAAGCCAAAAACTGGCTGTGGGCCCCAATTTGAACACCATTTTTATCTTACTCTCTGCATTAAGTGTGTATTGTTTATCTTTTGGTTGGTATGGGGGTTGATTAAACACAAATTTATTCAGGAGAATATAACCTCCTTAAACAAGACGGGGCTTCAGGATTGCATTAAAAATTGTGGTGTCGCCATTTGTGTTCATATTGTTTTTTAGTGGTGCATATTGTTTTACCAAACAGATCTGCAATTTACCTCATCAGCACAAAGTAGTGTCCGCGCAGTCAGCCTGGAGCTCGGGACAGTTGGTGATGTAGCCTTGCTGTTTGGGAGAGAAAGTCAGCACAGCAAGTCTAACTTGGTAAGCTACAACATATATATAAGTGATTGTGACATAATTTCTACATGACATAACTGCAGGACTGTGGTGAATATTGCTCATGTAGTAAAAGCTCAAAGTGAAAACTTGTAAATATGATATGATAAATGGACCTCAAAGGGGTACTATGGCAATTTAGAACAACGCTTCCATAAAGTTCAGGGACTTGCGAGAGAGAGATTAAAAAAAGAATGGTCAAAACTTATGCACTAGAGGCTGGGATATCCTGACTTTTTGTAGTGTGTTTGTAATGTGGATCAAATTCCAAACCACTGGATCCTACATTTTCCATAATGTAACTCAATAGGTCTTCCGTTAAACGTTTCCTGACTGGTGCTTTATATACCCATGTCTTTCAAACTTGATGTCCTCAAGTTTACAGTCGCAGTAATGTCACTTGAGTTATTTTCCCAGACTTGACAATGCTACTCTAGAGCCACACAACACATTAAACAACTGTTTGCACGTGCTGAGTAGTAGTAACCATGACAACAAACATTAATTTAACTAATTTGAATGTGTCCATTGATCTATCAAGAATGTATTGTGATTCCTTCCACAGATTCTTCTCTCACATCCTGGAGGGGAACTCCACTCTCCTGACCAGGGACCTGTTTACCTCAGATACAGAGCGACAGCCTACACAAACATGTGCGCGCACACACACACACACACACACACACACACACACACACACACGAACACCAACACGAACACACACACACACACACACACACACACACACACACGAACACACACACACACACAAAACAATTTTGTTTAGTTGCGTGTCATATTAGAGTGTAGGTGTGGATTTAAGTACATAATAAAGGACCAATATGCTACTAATATTCATGCATGTTAATAAGCAAGTAGTTAATGGTGAACATTTGTACCTTAATATAAAGTTATATATATATATTATATATATATATATATAATTCATTTATTCAAAAATTAGATTCAGTCCTGTGCACACACATAAAGAAAACAATTCATATTATATTAGCTATCAGATTTTAACATTTCTCTAAGGTTATGGCATCAGAGTGACTGGCAGCTGGGATTTTTAGAACCCTTCTGATTGAGGCCAATGATATGATGAGTGTGGTGCTTCACCTGACAGTCGAGGCCCCACAGCACTGGTCGACCAATGAAGACAGCCTTTGCTCCCAGAGCTAAAGCCTTCAGGACATCTGTCCCTCGCCTCACTCCTCCATCCATGTAGACATCACAGCGACCCTGAACTGCCCTCTGGCAATCAAGGTATCTAGAATATGTGGTGACCTGTTAGTATTTGTTGCAGCCGTAAGGCTCAGCAGTAATTAAATTCCCTAGATCGACCAACGAAAAATGTTAGCAGTACTACCTGTGCCATGACATATCAATGGGAAACTTGATCGGGATATGGACTAGTTAAGTAGAACTGACTTTCTGGGTATTTAAGGTTTTGTTTTGTTAATGAGTAAGTCCTCAAATTTTACTGGGACCCTGCCTTCCAGTAAATGTAACAAATGCAACAGAGGAGTGAGTCATAAAAATCTGTCTGAGTCATGGCTCCGTAGCTATTTAGTGTGTAGTGACACGGGGGGTTGTGGGGACACGGGGACACAACTCACAGTAGCATTGACAGTAGCATGAGTGGCTGTGATGCTGGTAATCAGAGCTGACCAGCTATGAGCAGCAACTGTCAGGCTCTGTGTTTCCCTGCTGGGAGGCTACTCTTCACTAGAAGCAAGTTTATGCCCTTTGTGAGACTTTTCTGTGTGGCTACCTGTGGTGTAGTTGGACCAGCAGCTCCGCTATGAGAGGCTCTCCCACTGTGTGGGTGAGTGCCTGTACATAGTCATGTCCCTGCTATTTATAGTGCCGTCAGGTCTAAATATTTAGTGATAGCCGAGTTCGAAGAGAAATTAATCTTGCTCATGTTTGACAGTGTCTCTACCACAGTGTCTGTGACAGCTAGGTTATCTAGCTATGCTAAAAAAAACCTTAGAACCAGAGGTCTCCAGCCACAGTTGAGAGCTGCAGTTCTGGAAAGTGACAGTGCAAAAGCCACTTAAAACTGAAAAATAATCAATAGAGGACGCCACTTAATAATCTATGGGCTATAACTCACAGATTAACTTTCCGGCTCAATCCTTCGCAGTGGAACATTTGAAATTATGAGTGCATCATGATCACTGTCAATACACTGCTTTCATGCTGAATGTATAATGTTTTTTTAGTGATGTGTCATACAAGCATTACTTCTCATCATTCCTCTAACTTGGTTCAGAGACATTAAATCTCTTTCATCTATTCTCTCTGGAGCAACAAGGAGCCAAGGATAGCCTACAGGAAATGATTTATTCCCAGATGGATGGGGGACCTAGGAGACCGTTTCAGTATTATTTGAACTATAATGCCGTATTATAAATATATCTGGCAAAATTCTGTGGTACCATCTTAGACTGCAAATAACAATTGATAATTATGTAATTAACTAATGAACTCTGGAATGCTTGGGCATCCAGACAGTTGGCAATATTTTCAATGAAAAGAATTACATATTTTCAACTACTTAAAAATCAATATGGCATCCCAGGTCAGTGTACACCTTTTTCACCAGGGTTTGGTATCCTTCGACTCTGCCCCAGTCTCATAAAATCTTACATGCTGTTCTCTTTTTTCTTCCACCAGGAGTCACGAAGGCACTCCCTCACACTACTACATCTGTATGCAATGAGTAGTCTCAAAGCAGTATCAATACTTGTGTCTTTGTGTGTTTCATATTATACAGGGGCTGTGCTGGATAAATAATCATAATCTATAAGAGCTCTAACGATTGTTAGAGCTCTTATAGATTATGATTATTGAATATGGTTAACACAGTGCCACAAGTAACTGAAATATTAAAGAAAGTTAATAAGACAGAAGTTAAGAAGACAGTTTCTCTGTTATCACTCATTTTAAATGTGATATATCACTCAACTGCTGACATTAGCTAAGTGGGAAAGATATTGCACTTTTCAATAATAACACCAGATGATACTGCTCTTTTGGGGAACCCCTGTGAGCGCAAGGGAGAGAGACCTCGACAGGGGAAGCCATCTTATTTTTCTACAGCGCATGGCTTTGTTTTACCGGGAAATACTGGCTTTTAGCTGAAGAGATGTGCAAAATTGATGGTCAAGATATATATACATTTTTTTCCCAGCTGTCAATTTCAAGTAAGTAGGCTAAGTGAGACTACATAAAATAACTGTAATGGCAGTGACCCACAGCACATGGTGTTGTAGAAGAGTCAAGATGTTGTGGTAATTGGGGGACTGACAGTGATGATGAACAGAGGTTGGGGGAATCTACAGAGATGCACCCTGTCGGTGAGCTTCAGACAAAAAGTTATCTGAACTGAGTAGCAAGCATGATCAAGCTATAGCCAAGATAATTGCTTTGAGTATTAGGACTAACTGGTTGTATTAGCATTTGCCAAGAGAGCACTCATTCGGGATGTAGGGAACTGGCTTTTGCCAGGTTTGACTCAACCCTTGGAGGAGAGCTGAACTCAGCTCGGATAAAGGCTTTTCAGAAGGCGCAAACCAGTGAATTGCTTGGGTAGCTGGTAGAAATACAGTGCATGTCCCAGCAGCGTAAGTTGCCATAATCAGACTTTGATGCTAGTGGAGCCTACCAACACACCATTACCAAACAAATACACCTCTTTCGAGTACCATACTGGTATGGTGACTTTTCCAGTATAAGTCTCTGTGGCGGTCATTTACCGTCCACCAGGACAAAGGGGTGATTAGGATGAGCTAGACACATGGTGGTCTTCCATTCCCGAACATGGCTCTCTGCCACTCATCCTAGATGATATGAACATCCACTATGACGATCTGAGCTCTGCAAACTTCCTGTCCGCAGAGCTCAATTTGTGATTCACTTAAATGAGGTTGGACTCATTTAAAACAGGTTTGCAGCCCTCGCACTCACAAAGCTGGCCAAAAACTTGACCTCATTTAAAACTGTGCCACAGATAGTCTACTGGTCTTGCCTCTGCACCCCGCTGACCATTATTTCATTCACTTCACTGTATGCCGAACCATCAGTAGCCAATTCTCTGAACTGCTCAGAGACAAACAGTCTTCCCCAGTTAAGGGCACATCACTCTCCACAGCCAGCCCTCTCACTGAGGGCAGGGCACCTGCAAGTCAAATATGTAGCAGTCTTGCTACATGCTCTTCTCTGTCTCCCCCAGTCAAAGGTGCACCACTTCCTTCATTCACCTGTCTCACTGATAGCAAGGTATGGAAACTCCTTACTCGAAGCTGTCCTACTACATGTCCGCTCCGAGTAACACCTCTGCTCAAAAAGCCTTTACTCGACCCTGCTGAAGTTGAGAACTATCGGCTGTTCTAATTACCTCCTTCCTCTTCTAATGCTATCGAATGGCATCTTGGGCAAAGCGCATTCTTTGTTTGACTGCTACCTCACTGGGCTTTCTTTCAATGTATCATGGCAAAGACAAACCTCCCCACAGGGGGTGCCCCAAGGCTTGTCAGTGCTACACAGACAATACCCCACTATACCTGTCACTCCCGCCAGATGACACCATGGTCTCCGTGCAGATCTCAGCTAGTCTCTCAGATGTATCCATATGGATGAAGGAATGCCATCTTCTGCTAAACCTCTATGACTGAACTCTTGGTCATCCCTTGCAATCAATCTTTCCATCACAATATCGACATCAAAATTGCCTCTTCATCTCTCACCCCAACCAAGGTTGCAAGAAACCTGGGTGTCACTAAGACCAGCTATCCTTCTCTGACCATATTGCATGTGTCTGCTGCTCATTGACCTCCACTGGCTACCAATGGTTGCATGAATCAAGTTCAAGTCACTAATGCTTGCCTGTAGAGTGACTTCTGGGTCTGCACCAAGCTACTTGAACTAAATCATACAGGCTTATGCTCCTTCTTGGCCACTGCATTCCTCCAAGGAATACCGTCTAGCATTGCCATCCCTACACACAAGGCACTCTCAGTCCAGACTGTTCTCATTTGTGGTTCCCAGATGGTGGAACAAGCTACCAAATGCTATCAAAGCAGGGGCATCCCTCTCTATCTTGAGAATCTCTTGAAGACTCATCTTTTCCAAGAGCACCTCCTCTTCTAACACGTCTAACACCCTAACACGCCTAATTCGCACTACTGTGCATTTCTTTACCTGATCTCCTTGCACTTTGTCTAATTGAACAGAGTTAGTACTAAATGCTTACTCCAAGGTCTCCTACTGGACTGAAGCTTGAGTGTTGTCCCTCACTTGTAAGTCAATTTGGATAAAAGCGCCTGCCATATGAGTAAATGTCAATGTAAATGTAAAATTACAATTTTTGGCCATTGTCATTTTTTTGTGGACTGGTGCCCCACAAGAGATGACTACTGGTGGAAAACACTACTTTACGATTTCAGGTTTCCTGTCAATGTGATGAACAGAAAGCACTGACCCAGGTGAGGACAAGGACATTATGGCAGCAGGCAAAGCACTGTCTATGACAAAATGGTAGCCATAAAAGCAAGGTTGGGCTTCAAACAACATTTTCACTTAAGCCGACCAAGTGGGGAATAAAATTCAGTTCTTGCTTATGTGCATGACTACCACTGGAATTATTTCGTTGTTATTTCCTGGTTGAAATTATTGGCAACCCTGAATTTTAAGTATATAATTCAGAATAGCTTCAGAAATAAATGTATAATCAGAAAAATTTAATAAAATGGCCAAAGTTACTGAACAACCAAAACAAAGGTTCTGCAACCAAATCAGTAATGAATGGTGCCAATAATTGTGTCTGGGGTACATTTTGTGTTTGTATTATTATTATTATTATTATTATATTACAAACACAATTATAATTATCATTATGCAAGTTTTGTTTTTTCATTTTTCTTTGGTTCAGTAACCTTTGACATTTTATTAAAAATATTTTGATTCTACAAAATTGGTTAATTTGCATTTATTTCTAAAGATATTCTAAATTATGTAGGGGTGCCAATAATTTCAACTAGAAATTTATGAAGAAAACACTCCAGAGCAGTTTATGGAGTGATCAGGTTACACAGCAGTCATGGGGCTTCTGGGATTTCCACCCTTGGGTACAGGATATCAAATGTACACAGTCCCAAACTTTTCAACAAGTTGGATAACAAAAACATGGTTTGTGGCACAATCCTCAGAGGATTTCCCAACACAAAAATAAACTGACAAGGAAGGCCAATTGAGGAAACATTAGATGGCTAAGGTATGGGACAGTGCTGTTTGGACAGTGGATGGACACATAGCAATTCCCTGTCTTCTGTGTTTTTCAAATTTTCATATAGTCTTCAGTTGCTTCGCCGCAGCTTGGAGGGTGAAGTTTACGACCCATGGACATCACCAAATGCTAAGCTTCCTCCCTTGGGATGAATGGAATTGCGAGGCCTTTACTGCAGCGACCTTCAGTTGCTGCTTGTTAATGGGTCTTTCTGACCTCAGTTTTGTCTTCAGTAAGTGAAAAGCATGCTTAGTTGGGTTGAGGTCAGGTGACTGACTTGGCCATTAAAGAATATTCCATGTCTTTGCCTTGAAAAGCTCTTTGGTCTTTTTTGCAGTATGTTTTGGGTCATTATCCATCTGTACTGTAAAGCACCGTCTATCGGTTTTGCAGCATTTGGCGGAATCTGAGCAGATAGTATAGCCATATTCAGTCCAGATTTCATCCTGCTAATTCTCTCAAGCAGTCACATCATGAATAAACACCAGTGACCCAGTTCCATTGGCAGCCATACATGCCCATGCCATAACACTGCCTCCACTATGTTTGACATTTGATGTGGTATTATTTTTATCATGAGCCATTCCTTTCCTTCTCCATACCCTTCTCTTCCCATCATTCTAGTACAAGTTAATCTTGGTTTCATCTGTCCAAAGAATCTTGTTCCAGAACTGGGCAGGCTTTCTTAGAGGATTTCGGAAAGTGTCTCTTGATTGTAGACTTTGACAATCATACGCCTACCGCTTCGAGAGTGTTCTTGACCCGGCTGGATGTTGTGAAGGGGTTTTTCTTCACCAAGGAAAGAATTCTGTGATCATCCAATTCAGTTGTCTTCTAGGCCTTTTCGTATTGCTGAGCTTGCCAGTGCTTTCCTTCTTTTTAAGATCGTACCAAATTGTTGATTTGGCCACTCCTAAAGTTTCTGCCATCTTTCTGATAGGTTTGCTTTTTTTTCGTCAGCCTAATGATGTCCTTGTTCATTTGCATTGACAACTCTTTGGACTGGATATTGAGAGTTCCCGTTCAATCACATCTTGATGGCTTCATTTCAAATCCATTGCGGTGTTGTACAGAGGTAGAATTATGAAAATTATGTAACTGTCCAAATACGTACGTATCTAACTGTATTTATGAGGGGTCCAGAAAATAATTTCTGCTATAAAGAAAACTATAGTTCAAAAGGGGACCAGGATCAATTGATAGTAAGAAAGTAAATGACGTGCCATTTACTAACTCAAAAAGAGGATTTATATTTAAGTTACTCTTTAAATCCTCTAGACCTAACAACAAAACATTTTCCCAGTACCACATGTGCAAAGACAGCAGGGAAAAGTGGACTTGGGGCTAAATGCCACTGATAGGACAGGGAAGTTAGAAAGCCTTCAGAGATGCACCAACACATAGTTGATGCTGCTGTTTTCATGGGCTTTGTTGATGATAAGAAAGATATAGAATAACCAAATTGCAGCTAAT
The DNA here is from genome assembly GCF_016859285.1 of Xiphias gladius. Taxonomy (NCBI): domain Eukaryota; kingdom Metazoa; phylum Chordata; class Actinopteri; order Istiophoriformes; family Xiphiidae; genus Xiphias; species Xiphias gladius. The sequence goes on from NC_053402.1 coordinate 2,180,582, forward strand.
TTAAAAAATATGACTAGTTTAGATGCCATATTTAATTCTATGGTAAGTCTACAATGTGGCATTATGGTACTATATAAAGGTCCAGGAGAAGGCCGTAAGAAGAAAACTAGAAAACAGCAATAGAAATAGCAAAAAAAAATACAGTAATTAAATAAGAAAAGCAATACAAAATAAATGACGTGTGGAAGTGTTGAATTATTTTATTTATTATTATTTTGAGACATTTTGAGACAGGCCCTGGGTATGGTAATGTTATGGCCACATGATCAGAGAGCTGCTTCGATGTGTGTTGTGGCCCGTGGCCTGCTGTGGTCAGAAAACGCTAATGAGTGTTGTGGCCTGCTGTTGTCATAATAAGTTGATGTGTGTTGCGGCCTCCTGTCGTGGGATAGTTGATTTGTGCTGTGGCTTGCTTTGGCCAGAACTAGGTGATGTGTGTTGTGGCCTTTCGCGGGAAGAATTAGGGATGTTCCTAATGTCGATTAAATGGTAATTTAGATGTAGACTAGTTGGACTAGTAATGAAGAAACCCTGGAAAGAAATAGGCAGTAACATATTGCTTATTTTAATATTAGTTTTTCTCACCTAAAGTATCTCAAAGTAAACATATGCAGTGTTTTGAGATAGGTTTTACATAACTCAAACGACACCTCCATATTCTTCCAGTTTTCAGTGTTTATAGACAATAGAGACATTTCAGAACCCTTTTAGAAAGAAAAGCTTAACTCAATACCGATTTTAAAAGAAGTTTTATATATATATATGAGATGTGTTTTGAGAAAAATTGTACATAAACATAAACAAAGGCATGTTTTCCTTCAAGTAATTTAGTTGTGAAATCTTCAGGAAACGTTTTGAGATAGTATTTAGACAGTTTAAAGAGAACCATGTTTCCCTTCATATTGGTTGTGTTTACCGTGCTCGTGAACATAAATTTCGTTGTTAATCCTTCTGGAAAGAAATGGTAGCAATGTCAGGCGAATTTTAAAGTTTTTCTCTCTGAAAGTATCTCAAAGTAAACATATACAGTGTTTGAGACAGTGTTTTAAACAAGTCAAACATAATCTTCATATTCTTCAAGTTTTCAGTGTTAGTAAACAAGAAAGATTTTTCAGAAATATTATGGACAAAAAGACAGCTTAATTGAGTTGAAAAATAGAAAATATATAAAGTTTTTGAGAAAGTATTTACACAGGCCTATACATAACCATGTTTTCCCTCATATTCTTCAGCTGTTGAAGGTTTGTAAACAAAGAAATTTGTTTCAGAAACCTTGAAAGAAAAGAAAACTTATAACAAAACATGTTTGCCTGTATTCTTTTCATTACGTTTAAACAAGTAATTTGGTTGTGAAACCTTCTGGAAAAATAATAGGCAACTTAACGCAATAGTAATTTTAAAATGAGTTTTTTCTCAAACATGGGTAAATGTATGTAATACTTTGAGATAGTATTTAGACAATTATCATTCGTCGGTTTTCCAGTGCTCATCAACAACAAACCGGTTGTTAAATCTTCTTGAACGAAATGGGCAGTAACGTCCTGAGAATTTTGAAGTAAGTTTTTCTCACCGAAAGTGTCTCAAAGTAAACATACGCAGTGTTTCGAGACAGGTTTTACTAAATTCAAACATCATCTTGGTTTCCTTCATATTTTTCAAGTTTTTAGTGTTTTTGTAAAGAAGTGTTTGTGAAATCTAGAAAGAAAAACATTTATTTTGTTGATTTCCTTTCTTCATATTCATCAAGTTTTAAACTTGATGAATATGAAGAGAGATTGTTTAATCTGGTTTTTCTTCAAATCTTGTTCAAAGACTTTTTGAAATTCCTTTGCTTGGATAAGATGATTTTAAGGACTACATTGGTTCAACCTATAAATAATCCCGAGATGCTCTTAAAAACATTTTTTTTTAAAGGGAATCTTAAAAGACGGTACCAATTAAGATCCTGAATCAGTTGATGCTTATCCTTTCCACAGGCACTGTATCAGCGTGGTTTGGAAAATACTGCACAGTACTGCCTGCCCCACTGCCACAAGGCCCACCAGGATGTCGTACTGCAGCCTTCGTTCTGTCGACGGTTTCTTGTGCCTCTACCACTTCTTTTTACAATGATTCCTGGCAAAGCGACTTTAACATCAGAGGAGTTTTGCATGTCATATCCTCCCTGTCTTTAGTCACTTTGAATTCCTCCGATAGATATAAATCTATAGGCAAACATAGATTGATTGGACTTGTATACATTTTCCCAGTTTTTCAAAGCACTTTATAGTTTAGGACGACAAGAATCTGAATGAATGTCATCAAAATGAGACATTTCAGAGCCCTTTTAGAAATCAAAATGTCGTTTGATTTAAGTTTCTGTAGAACATAATTCTCAACACAGAATATCTATCAGTGAAAAGCTAATTTTGAAAACCATATATATTTTGATTTGAGTTTCAGTGCACATTTTCCTAATAGACAGCATTTGTTGAGTTTAAGGTTCATTCACAGAGAGAGCCTGAATTTGAATTCTATATTATTTTAAGCTGTCAAATCTTCCCACAAGGCTTTTTAAACAAATTTACACTCAAGTAACACTCAAGTAAAATTTGAATGTCAAGGGACTTTCCCAAAGCAAAAAAAAAAAAGTTCATTTTAACGTTGCAGGAACAGAGTAAATTTGAACAAAATTTTAGCTCTAACTGGCTGCCAACAGGCTTTTCAAACAACTTTACTGTTAAGGCTTTTAAGAATTTAGAGAAATCTATTGGCAACCATGGATTGCTTTGAATTTTTGATGAACTCGCATTTTCAAGAGACAATGCGATTATATGTTGTGGAGAGATAATTGAGAAACAGCCAACGGGGAGAAGGTCAGAAGAGCAAAAATTGAAAAAGCAGTGCTATGATTAGGCAAGGGTGAGGAGCAACTTGAACATTAGTGAGGTTTTCTAATGGTCGTGAGACCGTTGAGCATTTTCGGACTAGAACAGAGCAATCACGCAGAGAGGGACAGTAAAGCGCTGGTAAAGAGACTGACAGGGTCAGTGTTCACTGATGCAAGCACTTGACTGTCCACCAGTCAAGTCATCAGTTTTTCTTAAAACAATCTAAACAATTACTTCTCACTAATATTTAGTCATTGAGAAGGGGGATTTGTTTTGCTGTTCAAATATCAAAAACAACTTTCTTGAGAATCCCTCACTCTAACTCACTCACTGTAACGAACTACCAGAAAGTTTTAAAAACAAATTCATAGTTTGCAAACATGGGAAACTGGATGAATATGAAGGCGAAGGTGTTTTTTTTTGTGCGTGTTTTGTGTGCACATCATTTTCCTCCGTCCTGTTCCTTTCCTTGTAAGCACTACTGAGTAGCTTTGGTCGCAGTTGCTGTGTTACAGTATAGACCAGAATGTATTGGACAACTTTTAACATTGAGTTTAATGATAATCAGACTCAATCACTGGGCTTGCAATGAGTAATAGAAGTATTGTGATTAACCTGAGTTAAGAAAATGATTGCTGTAATACACCGTTTGGACATTTTAAAGTAAAAAAAAATGTGGCCTACACTCAAGTAACAGCGAGTTGGGGATTTTCCAAACAGACTGACACCATTATTTGCAGGTGGACATGGAGGATGTAACCAAATATGGAAAGCAATTACACCGTTATTTCCTGATGAAGTTCATTTTTGAGAAAAGGTGGAGAACCCACCAGGGAGGAGGAGCGATTTGGGGTATAAAAAAGGACGTATAGCTATGCTTTCTTCAGTTGGTTTACGGAGCAAACTCGGGTTTATCTCTTGTGAAAGAATAAAATCTATTGCATCGAACTCTGATCATTTCCAGTGAGTTTTTGTGAACTTTTTGAGACTGCAGTCTCAAAAATTGAGGGTGATGAGTGATGCCACAGACTAGTGATGAATATACTGTATATATTTGTGTGTATACACTTCTGTTGTGTCATGTGTCAACTCATGTGACTTATGAATGAATGAATTTATTTAATGAATTTATAAGTGATGGAAGAGACGTCCAGAGATACACTCTGGCCCTGATCTGGGCATCTTTTTCTCCAACAAGTGGGTGGACGTGTTGTTAACGTGTCAACCATGCCTCCTGCATATCTACCCAGGGACCACCACTTGTCTAAACAAGAGTATTTCCAGGTGTGAACGTGTCTGACACGAAAAATCTCCGGTTGTGTGCTGCATAAGGGCAACTGCGGACAATGTCCATAGAATCATTGGCTGGAGTTCATGTGTGAAAATGACTCAGTTTTCACAGAAACAAGTGTTCGTAGGCATTTTTTCACTTAGGGCAGAGTTGGACTAGCTTTGTATCCCTGGTTCCAGTCTTTATGCTAAGCTAGGCTAACCATGTCCCATTACCAGATCTGTACCAAACATGTACTTTGACTGGCATCATTCTCAGCTATAGGCAGTGGGCTAAACAGCCAAATCTAAGAGTTTGTTTAGAACAGTCCAGACAGATCAGGTGTGAACACAACTAAAGCTGGCTGTGACTGCAGGTCTGGACAAAAGGGTTCTGTATTTCCGAGTTTGAGTGCAGAGCTTATATATAAGTTTAAATATACAATTTTTTTTTTTCTTTCTGGGGTCAAGTATGAGGAACGGGAAACATTAGTGAATGTATCACATCTGTTGAGATCTCCACATGCCAGCTATTTAAAAGAGGCTGATGGAGAGCTGCGCTAACGTAACGGTCGTGAGGGGATCAAAGTTTTGTGTCCTTTTGCTGGACACAAACTGGAAGAAAATATCGAATGTATCGAATGTTTGTCTTGTCACAGCCGACAAGACTGGCGCAATGCATAGTGTCCGTGTTCTGGTTTAATCAAATTGGTTCATCTTTTAACTTGCCAGGAAAGAGTTAAAACCCACTGTAATCACACCAGACTTTCTAGAAATAAACTCATTGAATTAGGAGTCATAAAAAAATAGCTAAATAGCTAAAGTGATGTAGTCATAAACTACATTTTTATTTAAAATGACACATTTGTATATCGGTACCATCCAGACAGGTTTTTGTTCTATGTTACCACATTCACTCATTCATCCAGACTGACCACTAGCCCTCGTTTTCTCCCACCGATCAGCCTCTAGAATGAGCACCAAAGAGAAAAAAAACAACAATAAAGGACTGATAAGAAGATGACTCAACTGTTTTGTTTGTTTGTTTATTCATTCATTCATTCATTCATTCATTCATTTTGCAGTTTGCTCCTAAAATGATGCAACTTTACTACACACCCGATTATATGTGTGAGTGAATAGGTCACTTCTGTCAACTATCAAAACACAAAAGACATGACAAGGATAGGCTACAACAGACACAGACTAGGTTTTGAGAAACTGATACAGCTAAATTTATTTTCAGCGAGATCTGATTAATATATTCTAAGACCATATGGTAAAGAAATAAATGTAGTCCTCAATTAAAAGTACTATTAGTAGACTTAATATAGGAAAATGAATCAACTTATCCTTGATAAGGCAGCCTCCTGTAAATAGCTGGCATATATTTGATTTTATCTCAGAATAGTGATAAAATTGCATTGTTTGGCAATATCCATCACATTAGAGATGGGCCAATAAAGTTTCAATAAGATTACATGTCTCATTCAAATGGACTTTATATTTTTCAGAAGTCACATGAGTGCACATTAATGACACAACACAGTGTATACACACAAATATATACAGTATATATGCACAACAGCAGTTTCAGACCAAGCACACAAGAGCACTTGTATGCTAGTATTCTTAGAGCACAATTTTGCATTATTTGTACAAAATAGTGTTCAAAATTATCCTCCAAAGTGTTAACTAGGATGTTAATGACTCCATCAGAATGTAAATCACAATATCAATTTTCTAACCTTGTATACTGGTAATTTCTGATATTTTCTGCAATGCTTGAAATTCTTTACTCAAGTCACAGAAGAATCAGAGTGTCGAGTTATTATTTCAAAGATGAACTTTTCTACCTTTCTTCTCTACAGTAAATTGTTGCCAGCATATCCCCTCCCGAAGATCCCAGAATCCCACTAGACGTGCGTAGTGAGGTCAGCATATTTGTGGTCAGTGTAGTCGAACTTTGGCCCCAGGACATGGTGTACAATCAGTACGGTGCCCACCACATCTTCATAAGAGAGTGTAGATGCTCTCTCAGTTGGCTACTGTATTAATGGTCAATGCTGAACTTATTTCTTACCACTTTAAAATTGAACAAAAGATGATGGAAAATTATGATCATCAGTACCCATATAAACATAAATAATTAGGTTGTCTGAGTAATATACTGGTTCCATTTGAAAATAAAATGAATAAGATTTGTTCTTTTCTAATACTTTTCTATTTATTTTTTAAATAATTTAATTAATTTACCAAGCCAGTCAGTTCAGATCGTATTTTTTCTTCTTTATTTTCTGTCTTTCTTTGTTAGCCAGTCTAATCATCCATAAAATGGCACTCCTGCGAAGGCTGAGTCCACAAGTCTGGAGGATGGACATTTAGATTAACCCAGAATGGACTGTGTAAAGATCAAGTGCAAGATTCCATACCAAGAGAAGCTGAACAAGAAAGCAAAGGAGTACTACTTTGAGGAAACAAAAGAAATTAATGGGCTTGATCCGTAAGAACACAGACTGGTCAAATGATCTCAGTGACCTACTGCAAGTAACATTTCCAGACGTGTGTTCTTACCTTGTTGGTAGTGTGAGCATTTACACATTCAACCAGTTCAGCAATTATAAATCTCTTGATGCCTGCCCTATCAGGGTTTGCCCTATAACCCTATACATTCTTCACAATAAAAGCATCCTGCTCTGTGGAAAGCTTTTAATGTGAAGCAGCAAGAGCAGAAAAGGTTTGGTGTGCATCAGCTGTGTTAGGCACAGCTCCAATACTGAAATTGGTTGGTAACAGTAAATTAAGACCTACATCTGAAAGTAGAAACAATATAGGCATGAAACTAAACTCCAATCCACGGAGATTCAGGCAGATAATATGAAAGTACTGAGAGCTGAACACAGAGGGACTTGTAAAAACAAAACTTTCTCTGTAGTCTCCAGCTTAGAAATGTGAGTTTAGCTGCTGAGTACACAACTGAGGAGAGAAGATCATCTCCGGTTGGCAGTGGTTGGCCCACAGTTCAACACTATTTGTGTGTGCAGTAATATTAACGCTATATCCATTTCATTGTTGATGATGGGCATCAAAACATGTATTGGAATGATTCTTTCTCTCTCTCTTTCGGTATTAGTAACATTAATGAGTGCTGGTAACCATCATGTTATGCCACACAATGCCACCAAAACGAGTATTAGTTACTTTTCTATTACTATTTAAAAATAGTACAGCAGCTGTTTGTTTTTTTTTTTTTTTTTTACAACTAGGACAGGGAGTATCTTCAAATAACTGTGTGGAGCTCATCTAATTGGAGTGTCGTTTCTTTTGCCTCCTTTCTCTATAGCCTACAATATGATACATTTTTCACCATTACAATGTTTTTCCTTTCAGCCATGGTCTGGATCATAGGGGACAGCTGCATCCGGCGTGGGGCCAAGAGAGCTACAGACACAATGGAGAACATGTTATAGTGATTTGTATACTGGCTACAGGCACCATGGTTGTGGATGGTATCTACATCAGTTGGTTCGGCTGTGGTGGTCTTCCACTTCTTTGAACAATCCCTATGCGGAAGAGCAGTACTGGATGGCCTCCTCGTCCACTGCAGTGGGAATGAACTGGGGGACGTCTCAAGCCTCAACCTCGTCACATCAGTGAATGAGGACCTGCGTCAGCTCCGACTGCACTATGCAGATATGAAGATCATCTTCTCTGGCATCACCCAGAGATGCAGGTGGAAGGCTGGTGCCAATCTGGTGAAGGCTTGCAGGTTTGTGTATGATCATACTGTATGATCATTGTTTTAAGAGCAACTTAAAGTTTACATTTCTTAAATGAAATTTATACTTAGCAAGTCTTGTTTTCTAATGTTTGCCAACTTCTAATTTAGACAACATAATGATTTCAACAATGGGAAGCAACATGTGATAAGTATTAGTTACAAGGCAGTGCAGCTATCTTGTGAAGCCTGCCAGCTGGTAAAGCATTATAGCTAATGTTAGCTAGCATTGCAGTTTATTATTTTCTAAAACTTACCCCTTGATTAGGCATAATTGGTAACTTCAGTTTGCTAACACTAGAACCTTGACGTGTAGTACAATCTCCTGATTATACATACTTTTACTTACGTAACATTTTCAATGCAGGACTTTTACTTGTAACAGAGTATTTTTACTGGGTGATATTGGTACTTTTACTTAAGTAAATCATCTGAATACTTCCTCCGCCACTGCATTTAACTAAATTGACATATCTCAGACTGACTGTCAACAAAAACTGATCATTATAAGCTTTGTAAAGGTGGATTTTATGGCAGGCTTTTGCATTGAATTGGATTGTACAGTTGTACCTAATGAAGTGGCCATTGAATGTATGATGTTGCACAGTAATATTAGGTAGACCTTTTTATTTCTGAGAAACGAATATCAACGCCACTGCCCTATCCTGCAGACAGCAATGATGAATCATATTCTGTTTTAATGGACCAACCTGCTGATATGTCATGGAGCCCAAAAGAGGAAATGATTGAGTCATCAAACCAGGAACTGTCAAAAGAGCCACATCAGGAATCGCACCCTGACTTCAAGTTTGATTTTAGGTGACGTTTATCACCAAATTGTGCCATCGACAGAACTACTAATTGTTAGTCTTTTTTCAGTGCTGCTGACAAGTTCATTGTGTGCAGAAACCAGTTGATCTCCTTGTGTACCATTTGCCCTGCCTGTTGCGGGGAAACCCAAGAAAACATGGATCAGCAGAACTTATACAAAAGTAAAGGAAAGTAAGAGGATATTTGTGAATTCTACTGATAGATGATGAAGTTTTCTATCATAGCCTGTATGTTAATTTTTATGTTTTGCCTTATTTTTATGTTTTATCATTGCACTCTGTATTCACTGTAACTGGACTCTTATTAAAAGTTGTACTGGTAATTTTCTGCTTTTCATAAACATCTCTTAGGACTGTGCAACATGTGGGTATGAGCATTATTAGCAGAACCCGCCAAAGCTGCACAGAATCATGCCTGCCTGCAATCCCTTATTGTGTGGGGCCATCCACCTTTTGGGTTGCATGGCTACTCAGACGTTAAGGATGCTGAAGCTTGTTTGGGCTTCAGTTAGTGATATGATTGATGTTGTGGAGGATTTTCTAAAAAAGACTGTACACAATTAAACACACACTGATAGGGTTTAAGTGAAATATATTGTAAGTTACAATATAGGAGACAAACAAAACTTATCACAAGAAGTCAAGGGAGATTCTCTCTCAATAGAAAGAGTCCTTACCATCATCTTTCATAGTGTTTCTTGAGACAAAGAACTTAGTTCCAAGTTTTTAATCTTCACTTCTAACCCAAACATACCATCCAATAGGATAGAAACTTATATGATGTTCACGCACTATCCATGCACTGGCCATAAATTGAACCAAAGACAGGCATAGCTTGGCCATTTCTTTATGGTAAGGTGACAGGTTGCTCCATATGTAGGCCCCCCTGGACTCATAAAACATGAGTCCAGGGGGGCTTCATATGGAAACATATGATCCTGTATGATCTTGTATGAGCTTTTTGCTTTTTGCTCATACAAGATCATACACAGCTCCAACTTTTCAATCTAAATCACTCCAAATTAGTAAATTTCAAAACCTTTAAAAGAATAAAGATACAAATACATATACCGTCATCATAATGCTATAGTAAATTCAATTGTAATGCATAGTAACATTGATTTTATTTCACATAGCAATAGTCCATTCGTCCCACGATAAACAAAAGCTTCCAGCACCTGACACCATACTTAGATTTCTTCACACCATTACAGATACAGTTGTTGAAAATAACTTTCATCATCAATATTCCCAAATTTATCACTAACTTTCACATCAGGCTGAATTGCTACAGCAGTTAACAAGGTAATATAAGTTTACATATCATGGCTTTAGTACAACTCATAAAACATATAATGATCAAGAAAAAAGTCTAAAGCTTGCTGATGCTTCAACAAAGTCATTTTGTGAGATTTCAAGGTATCTCTGAAACGCATAAAACCCTTTGCAGTTGCATAAACAAAAACCAACAAAGTGTAAGATAAACTATCTAAATGTAGGGCTAGTGTGGTCACTCCTACTTGGGGATGGAAAAAATTAATTACTTTCTAATACCAGGAGACTTGTCAGTTAAAGGCTGCAGCAGTTATAGAATCTATAGGAAGGGATCTAGACCTCCTGACAGGAGCATTATTCAATTCCCTGTCTTCTACTGATTTATCATAAAATATATATATTTTATATATAAATATACATAAAGACAAGGTCTACAACTGTTCTCAAGCTCACAAGCCCACACCTCCATATTCTACACAATCAGTTACTCCTATAGATATTGTGTTAATTCTTTCTCCTCCAGTTGAATATGGAGGGTTGCAAAGCGAAAAACAATAGGGTGGTTTTTCAAGCACTCTCACCTGATCTACAGGCAAGTGTCTATTGCTAAGATCTGTTGACTTATGAAGTCGGATGAGTGAACCATATTTATTAGTAATACAGTGGTTATCAAATCTTTTCCGTATAGTCTTGTCTCCTGATTTGTTGACTGTATTCACAAATTACGTAAATTGTTCCAGCTTCCCTTAACGGCCTTGCAACAGGACGTAAGCATGAATCTATACTCACAAAAGGGCACTTGTTGTCCAGGATACGTGTGCTCCACCCTGTAAGTCATCATTGCATACCATTTGTTCCCTCTCACCTCTATTGAATATAAAGACTCATCAGTCTCCAGGCTAGAAAGGATGGCCTTTTTCTGCTCCTCCAACAGCATCCCCAATCTGAGATTGTCAGTTTACATAACAGACACCTGAGATGGAAGTAGGATGGCTTCAAAAAGGTTGGTTACAAGCTGAATATGTTGAATGGATGTTCCTTGTGACATAAGGAAGCCTCTATTTTTCCATAGTGTCCCAAAGTCATGTACAACTCCGAAAGCATACCTGCTGTCAGTGTAGATATTGACAGATTTTCCAGCTGCAAGAATACATGCCCGTGTTAGAGCAAATAGTTCAACCGCCTGAACAGAAAGGTGAGGAGGGAGTCTTGCAGATTCCACCACATAATTATTATTGACAATAGCATAGCCAAAAGCTCCAACTCCGTCTACTCTTCGAGCTGATCCATCCACATAATAGTCCAGATCAGGATTAGGAAGAGGTGTGGTAGAGAGATCAGGCATGGGAGTTACCGCTTGGGTAATTACTGCCAGACAATGATGAGGAACCACTCCTCTTCCTCAGTGGGAAGAGGAGTGGTTGGATTCAACACATTGCACCTCTCCAAAGTGACATGTGACAAACTCAAGATGTAATAAGGAATAGTGGAAGCAGGAGTTGGTTGTTCATTACCACTATGACTTGAAGATTTCTGGAGAAATAGTCATCAAAAGTCTCTCCTGGCTTTTGCACACATGCGTTCATAGTTGTCATATTGATGACTGGTTTGAATTTGGTCTCCAGTGCTTAGCGCAAAGCTGTCAGTTGGGTTTTATTAAGGAGCAGCATTTGCAATAGCCCATGGAGCAGCTGAATCCCACTTAGCTGGTTTGACTTCTCCCTAGGCAAGACCCATTTTGGTCACACATACGTGTTCCAGTTCTGCTGAAGTGGGTCGGCACTGTGCCACCATCTTCTCTGGGGCATTTGAAAACATGTTCAAGTACTCTTAGGCTCTGGAAGGTTATCAATGACGGCCTGTAATTCTGTTATTTCCCATGGTCTATAAACATATTGAACACCCCCAGTTCCAGTAGGGCATTCTATCATTGGACCAAGGAATGAGCTTTCCAAAGCACCACCCACTGCTAGTAACTGTGCAGTTGTGGACATGGGATACAATATTTGGATTGACGTCTTTGGCTGCCCGTTTCCTGCCCATGTTCTGCCTAGGCCTGCTGGGTTGAACTGCACTCCTTTCTGCAAAGTTATTGGGTTCCATGGTGTCTCCTGAATATCTTGCATAGATATCTTTAAGGCTTGGTCCAATAATCCAGTATATGGTAGAGGTGTATGGCCAGAAGGTGGCATTGCAGTAGCTCCTTTGCTGTCTTCTCGTGCTGTTCCACTTTCAACCTGTGGGCGGAGTGTATTCTGTGGAGTGAGTGAGCAACGTCTACAACAGACGTTGTTGCCCACCAGGGAGATGCTCCATCTCCCTGCTGTGGAGGGTGTGTTCTTGCAGGGCAGTCAATTTCATCAACTTTATGAATACTGCCTAGTGTTCATAAAGTTTTTAGTGTGGCTTGATATCATCTGACCTGTGTGACTGACCTTTTGATCAATGGCATCCCAGACCCCAAGACACTCTACCATATACTCGCAATCCCAGTCAGAAGGCCCTGTGGGATTAGGAGGATCTATAAATTCATGCTATAATGTCAATAAAAGGAGTTTTCAAAAGACCCATCTCGTGGCCATCTTGGTTCAAACCCTGCTACATGATCACAAAATGGTGTAGTGTAATAAGCTGAGCCTGTGACATCTTCAACAAGGGCTCTAGGGGTCATCTGCATCATTTACTCATGTGCTTTATCTACAGACGAAGAAACAAATACTCTCACACTTTTACACAAGTTCTTGGTCCTCTGTCTATTATCTGCCTCTTTCTCCCACAATTTCAAACTTTTAAGTTCTTTTGCCCACTTAACATTAATTTAATTACGCTTTAGCCTTTTTAATTTGACCCTCAAATCTCATTTTTTTTTCCTTAATGTTCTAAGAGAGCATGCTGAAAACTCCCACACTCCTAATGTTTTATGTCTGTATGGCAGTAAAACCATATAGTTCATACAAAACTTTAGCTGTTTTTGGCACCCATCATGATCCTGTTAGATAATAGGCCTTATTTATTACTGTTATTATTATTATTTAATAATCCTAAAACCTAAACAGACTGATTATTCTATTTTCAGTAAAAAGAAGAAGGAGAAAAGGAAAAAAACTAAGAATGAGAAAATGAAAACTTAGTTATGGAATTAATCTAAAACAAAATAAAAATATTCTTACATTTTGTTTTTCCCTCAAAAATGGTAACAAAAAGGGATCATTTAACTCAAATAATGTAAGCACTTTTAAATGAGTGGAGTTCCTGTACCGTTGGACAGGATATTACTATCTGCTGCTCCGGAGTATACATTTCCTCTCTTGAGCGCACCTGGAGATTGGAGATGTAGAGAACCAGCAGTTTCTTATTTCAGTGAAATAGAATTCGATATTCCTTCATTCATGACGGAGTAAGAAGTCTGTTTGCTCTCACACACATATGGTTGGCGGTTTAATTCACCTCACAGCAAGCATTGCATATTTACACTGGCCGGAAATGATAGCTAAAATCCTGTTCTGTCATATCTCCTAACATTAATAGTAGACCCCCTTGGTGGGCCATCTGCCAAATGGCAAGAGGTGCCGTGCTGTGTGGACTACTTAAAGAGTCCAGAGTTCCTTCTGTATGGGCCAGTCTTTACTGGGTCTCCATGGGCTCTCCAGGGGAGCAAGGCAGAGGAGTCAGAATCCAGGCTTTCACCGTGCAGGAGCAGGAGTGATATTACCAGAGGTTACCTGCTTTTGTGTGACAATCAAAATGCTTTTTCATCATGTTTCATCATTTTTTAAACTTGTAATGCATTTTTGCAATATTTTGCAATATTTGTTGTTGAAGGTCAGATGTTACATGCAGTAGTTCTAATGCCTATATTTAACATCCCTGTCAGATTATTTGCATTTTGTACGATATCTGTAAGGTGGAAACGTTGGTGTCCACTATGTTATTCCAAATTAAGCCCTCATAGAAATTATGTTTCTATACAACTAAACAGCAACAGCAAAACAGCAAAATTGTTTTGTAAGAATCACTGGCTGGATTATGTTCAGAGGCTTTTTTTTTTTTTTTTTTTAAATGAATGAAGCATTATATTTTTTAATGTTAGCAGACTCTGCTTGCGACTCGCAAGATGGTGGTTGGAGTGGTGGGTGTACAAAGCGCACAACTGTCATACCAGGACCGGGATTCATTTCCACAGTCCTGTCTCTGGTTATGTTTAGGCAACAAAATCACTTTGGTTAAGGATAGGGAAAAATCATGGTTTTGGGTAATGTGAATAAACACCTTATGTCTGAAGTCACTGTGTAGGTTTTCTGTATCAAACCAGACCATGATCTTTCCCTAACCTTAACCAAGTGCTGTCAGTGCTGAAACATAAACCATACAAAGTTTTGTAATGCTGTAGTCACTACTAGTGGATATTGTATGGCAAGATAAAGATATTCTGGTGGAGCACAAATACGTTGTCTGTTTTTTTTGTTGTCATTTAACTGATATGTTCGGTATCAGTGAATTTGTTTTTGCTTACCAATATGTATATAAACAACACATTGTATAGGACATTGCATAGCTTTGGTGGTGGAATGTCAAAAAGAAAAAAAAGGGAAATTCAGCACTAAAAAAATTAATTTGAAGATTGCCATTTGATTTTTTTTTAGCAAGACTACAGAATTTTGAAGGTAATATGTGCAAATAAATAGGACTCTGAATTTTGTCCTCCTATCATTTACAATGAAATTGTTTTAAGAAGGGACCTCTTGACAGCCAGTATGAACAGCAGGATGAATGTGCATATGGGAAAGTGAATATTTTTTTTAAACATACTTGAAAAAAATGTGAACCTACCCTTTACCTTTGATAGAATTTTAATCAAGTTGTTTGTGTTTGGCAACAGTTTAGATGGAAAGTCTTCATATTTTACGCCTTTGTTTGAGGTTTGTGTATTGCGTAAGTTTGTCCGATCCAATGCTGCTTCTAATGTAAATCACCACATCTACTGGCTTGTTCTTGGTTTAGAAGCACATTGCAGTAAAATATTTTTAAATAGGTTTTGACATTTAACATGTTAAATTTTGTTCGGGGGAATTTTTATGCAGTTATTACAGACAGTAAGGAAATGACAGGAAATCAGGGCGAGAGAAATGTATCAAAGGTTCCAGCAGAATTCATACCAGGGATGTTGCTGTTGATGGTCAGCATCTTAACGCTTAAGTTCCAAGGGTACCCTGAAGGCTACCATATTAAAGGTTTGATTCCATTACCCAGGTTTGTTCTGCTTTCACCACATCTAGCTGAGGCAAGCCATGCTGACATGCATTTCAGTTACAGCAGGGGATAGCTGCACAGAGATAGGTAATTTTGATTATTGCTTTTTTGCAGGGCCGACCACGGTCAACCTGTGATAGTCTTCTCCCCTTAGCTATCTTCTCCCCTTCTTTGGCAGCTGAACTCGTGTCTCTGTGTTGGAGAATAGAGAGAAACTTGTGTTTTCAAAAGTTTCTCTGTGTTCAGCACTCAGTGCTTTTGTAGCTTCTACCTTAGTCTCTGTGGTGTTGAGTTTACATTCCATCCTGTATTCCTGCTTGTATTTTCAGATATCAGCTTTTTTTTTTTTTTTACTTGTGCTGACCATCTTCCACCGCATTAATACTGCTAATTTAAACAGAACATTTCCTGCTGTTGCTGCTTCAGTCTAAAGGCTGTCCATTTGCAAATTAATAGGATGCTCTTATTGGGAAAATGTCACAGGAATTATCATGTATTTTTCAAAGACTTAGCAGGGCTTTTATATTAGCAGTTCCAGTGAATACACTTTCCTTGCTGTGAGGTAAAGTAGAAAAAAAAATACTGGAAATCAGTATTAGGTTGAGAAGGTAGCATATTGAGTTGCGGTGCCTCAGTGATTTTAGAAGTTGGCATATTAATTTGGTAATTCTCTTTATGATATTGGAAATCATACTTCCAGGTCTTTGTCGGACGTTGACTTTCGACAAGTCTTTTATTGTTGCAATCATTACAGATCTTCATATACTGACTTTGGAAGTTTTAGGATATTAGTGTAGCATACTTGACAGGAAACTTCAGTTTGCTTAAGTGTCATTACCTTGCTTGTAGCATCATAATTTGAGTATTTAGCATTATGACTCTAGAAGTCACACTTCACACTCTTATAGTCATAAGATATTACTTTTGGAAGTTATTAACTATTACTGAAAATGTTTTGGAAGGAAACCTCTGTCATGTAGTATGGTGGCTTCTGACACACCTACGTTAATTCCAAAATCAAAGCTAATATAAAAAAATTTCCGTTCGTTCTGCAGCTTAAAATGTTGATTTTGGAAGTTACTACCAATCAGAGTGATTAATTAAAAGGTTAACCTCTGTCTAAACAGTGACAGTACCAAATTGGTTCAATGAAATTTGAATTTGGAAGAGGCGCTTCCAGCTCTGTCAATACCCCAATCTAGTATGGTGACTTTGAAACCAATACATTCACTTCAGAAACCAATGTTAATGCTTTGCATTTATTGTGATGCTTGACATACTGCTTTTGGACATAATTAATTATCAGTGTTAGTTATTTGAAAGGAAACTTTTGTCTACATAAGTGGAAACATAGTTACCCTACTTGAAAGGGACAGTGCCGTTACCCTGTTAGTTTTAGAAGTTGGCATGGCCATTTGAAAAGTTAGCATTATGATTTTAAAGTAAAATTCCAAGGTCATTCAAATTCCCAAGCTAGTATGGTTACTTCTAAAACCAATATGCAATTTTTGCGTTCATTGTGCAACTTAACGCATTGATTTTGGAGGTCATAATCCATCACTTTAATTTATTTGATAGGATGCCTATGCTTACAACAGTGGCAGTACTGTAGGGGTTTTTGAAACCTACATATTATTTCCAGGAGTTTGCAGTTTGAGGTTGGATTTCTCGCTTCCTTATCATTTGCCCACTGCCGACTTAATGACTTACACAACCTATACATTTTCTTTCAATATCAAAACAAATGTGACGCATTCATCGTAGGTTTCTCCCTGAGAAAGCTTTGATGTGAGCAAACATATTACACTGGTGCCACTGTTCAGGGAGTCTTAGGTGGATTCTTATTTTAATGGATTTGAGTGTATTGTAGCCACTTTGAATTGGCCAAAGGATGTTTGGACTTTACTACTACATTGTAAGTTGGTGGGGAAAGGAGGTGCATGCTACCTTCACAGTTGAACAGAGTTTCGAATACGATGTTGTTAAGGCTACTGTGTTATATGCCTATGAATTAGTGCCTGAAGCATATTGACAGAAATTTAGAAATTGTGGAAGAAAATGTCAACCAGACGTATGTGGAGTTTGGGCTTAACTGTAAATTATTTGCACCGAAACATCTGTGTACATAAGTGGCAGTACCCTATTGCTTTGATAAGTTGGTAAATTAGATTTTATTGAGACTTTGGATGCCACATTCCAGTTTTGTCACCTTCCTGATTTAGTGTTGTGGGTTCTGAAACCAATATATTCAATTCCAAAGACAACATGAAAATTTTGCACTGATCATTAAGCTTCACATATTTAGTTTTGATGATCATCCATACAAGTTTCAAATACTTCAATGGGAACTTCCCTGAGTAGTAGTAAACATATAATCTAAACATAATCACAAGAGCCCACAAATACTACTTAAACTACTAAATGTTTTGACTTACTTGAACTCTTTCAAGTGATATAGATATTCCTGGTTTTTATTCCTTTCCACTTTTATAGCAGGTGCTTATTTTCCTTTTGCTTAATTTTGTCCATTGATACAACAGACGCTCCTCTCTTACTTATGAATAATCCTGCATAAAGTCATTGTTTCTTCCTAAATATTAAGTCCTGTCCATTCCAACTGTTTCTCGTATTTATTCACTTCTGATGGTGTCTCTGGCTATGTCCTTACAAACTGCGGCCTGTGACATCAGATTCTACAATGTTGAAATGTCAAAGACATGAAAGGTCTTTAAAGAATTCTGTGACAAACACACAGACAAACACACACATGTAAATGAGAACCGATTTATTGGGAATTCGGCTGCATTAGATTACTGTATATGTGAGCACAGAGAGTACAAGAGAAGCAAGCAGATAAAGGGCTGAAACTGGCTGACACTTGACAGAATGCAAATATGATACGATGATGTCATGAATATGCTGATTAGCATATTACATCATCTAGTGCCATTTAGTGACTTTTCCAGCAGGCTTTATTATCTCTCCATTGAAAGGACTTGTGTACAGTTGTTCCACAACAGTTTTCAACTATGTCCTCAATTTTGAACATTGAACACACGCCGTCCAGCCATATACTAGGTTTTGACCTAGTCTTGTTTTGTTTTTTTTACAAAACATCTATACTATGTTACTGACTTAAAACCTAGGTTGGAAAGGTAAAAGAACTGGAGGTGTGACTTCCAAAGTCTAATCTACAATATCACCAAAAACGAATACAATACTGCCACTTGTATACACAAAGTTTAAAAAAATAAAAATAAATAAATAAATAACTAAATAAAACCAAAAAAAAGAAGTTTCCAATCAAGTATTTTAGCTAAGTTAGCACTTATGCAGACAGATAGTTATTAATAGATAGTTAATAACATCCAAAAGCTATATGTCAAGTGGACAATGAATGCAAAGCTTTCAGTTGGTTTTAGAAGTGAGTGTATTAGTTTTGGAAGTCACCATAGTGGTTTGGGAATTTGAAAGAAATGGACGTCTAACTTCCAAAGTCATAATGCAAACATCTTACACTATTGTGTCAACTTCAAAGAACCAATATGGTACTGTCAAGAATGTACACAGTTTATCTTTTAGATAAATTTCGCTGCTAGGTGTTAACCTACAAAATCAATATGTGAAGTTGCACAATGAATGTTGAATGAAAGTTTTTATATTGGCTCTGTGTGTTTGCATACTTGGTTGGGAAGGTCAAACATCTGGAAGATTCACCTCCAAAGTCATAGTGCGAACTTCCCAAACTACTGTGCCAAGTTCTAAAACCAACAGGGTACCGGCCACTACACATAGATGTTTCCTTTCAAAAAAGGTCAAAGGCCAAAGGCATCATGTGAATCTGCACAATTAATGAAACACATTTGTTTCTTTTGGAAGTCATAATCAAAGATTGAGAAAGTGACAAGTTCTTTAGTGTAACTTCAAAACTAAATGACTAAAACTAAAAAATTAAACTAAATGGCTATAACACAATTTTCTTGAAGGTAACACCGTTTTCGTCTCATATCATACTAAGTACTATTCATGGTTCTGACGATGTTGCCAGATAAAAAAAGATATTCTGGGTATGTTGAACTTGATTCATTCAGTATAGGCCTCTGTTCTGCCACAGTGTCTGCAATTGTATCCTGAATCCTGTTGTCCATAAACACACCCGTGACATAGTCTAATAAACAACGTGCAAAGCGATAAAGTGGAAAACTATCACACATTTTACTGATTTCTGAGGAGAATCAATGCTCATGAGAAGCACCAAGCCAGAAGCCAGTGCTGAAGTTTAGGATCCTCTCCCTCCCTGTTTCTTAGAGAAATGCTGAGTAAGCTTGTTGTCAGACCATGCCTGTAATTTCACCTTCCCAGTGCGAAATCATCCACAGCAACCTGTAAGGCCAACACATTGATCCCTTTAGTGTGTGGCGTAACTAGAACTCGGGGTATCTATTCTCAAGTTGTTTTACTTTTGTATTCTCATGGAGTCCGCTGCACTGCTCAGCAGTGTCCACTGTCCTCAGTAGGAGAGGCAACATGGAAACGGACACCTACAGCCCCAGCTAGAGGGCTAACCATTAGTATTATTAGAAGCTACACTGAAATCAGTGACTGGCAAATATCATCTTACTCAAAGTTTGACTAATTTGTGCACTGTCATAATTTAGTTGTATAATTGTTCATGAAATAAAGTCTGATTGTGTAAACTGAATGCTGTCTTGTTTTTTAAGAGGATGACGTATGGGTCATCCTCTTAAAATTCCCCTCCCACACACAAAGCTGATGTTTGTCTTCTAAGAAATAAGGGGGCATATCTGGGAAAACATTTTTGGATACCTCTCTGTTAACATTTTCAATCTCATGTAGTAGACATGAAATTTCAAAACCATGTTTCAGATTTTCGGATGTGTGTAATACTTTTTGTCAATTTGTGGAAACAAAAAAGGGCCAAATGAAAGCCAAAAACTGGCTGTGGGCCCCAATTTGAACACCATTTTTATCTTACTCTCTGCATTAAGTGTGTATTGTTTATCTTTTGGTTGGTATGGGGGTTGATTAAACACAAATTTATTCAGGAGAATATAACCTCCTTAAACAAGACGGGGCTTCAGGATTGCATTAAAAATTGTGGTGTCGCCATTTGAGTTCATATTGTTTTTTAGTGGTGCATATTGTTTTACCAAACAGATCTGCAATTTACCTCATCAGCACACACACACACAGACACACACACAAACACACACAAATATACATAAAAGGGTTGGTCAGAGTAATGGTTGATAGGTGGGTATTTCCACCACAATGTAGTTTCCCTATGTGTGTGTGTGTGTGTGTGTGTGTGTGCGTGTGTGCGTTTGTGTGTTACCTGACAGTGCCATAGCCAGTTTCAGCTCCTCTTTTAGAAGTTCCAGGAGGTCACTAACTCCCTGTTCCCCCTGGAGACACACACACACACACACACACACACACACACACACACACACACACACACACACACACACACACACACACAAAACAATTTTGTTTAGTTGCGTGTCATATTAGAGTGTAGGTGTGAATGTAAGTACATAATAAAGAGCCAATATGCTACTAATATTCACGCATGTTCATCAGCAAGTAGTTAATGGTGAACATTTGTACCTTAATATAAAGTGTTAGCTAACCATCTTTCTTTTTGAGCCAACATTGGTATTTGTTTTGTTACGTGACTTTGATGACAAAATTTAATCCAAAAACAAAAATTAAGAAATTCTGTTTCCAAACCATTGGAACTGAATTTTAAAAAGCAAATGTAAATTCAGTTATTAAAACATTAGATTCAGTCCTGTGCACACACATAAAGAAAACAATTCATATTATATTAGCCATCAGATTTTAACATTTCTCTAAGGTTATGGCATCAGAGTGACTGGCAGCTGGGATTTTTAGAACCCTTCTGATTGAGGCCAATGATATGATGAGTGTGGTGCTTCACCTGACAGTCGAGGCCCCACAGCACTGGTCGACCAATGAAGACAGCCTTTGCTCCCAGAGCTAAAGCCTTCAGGACATCTGTCCCTCGCCTCACTCCTCCATCCATGTAGACATCACAGCGACCCTGAACTGCCCTCTGGCAATCAAGGTATCTAGAATATGTGGTGACCTGTTAGTATTTGTTGCAGCCGTAAGGCTCAGCAGTAATTAAATTCCCTAGATCGACCAACGAAAAATGTTAGCAGTACTACCTGTGCCATGACATATCAATGGGAAACTTGATCGGGATATGGACTAGTTAAGTAGAACTGACTTTCTGGGTATTTAAGGTTTTGTTTTGTTAATGAGTAAGTCCTCAAATTTTACTGGGACCCTGCCTTCCAGTAAATGTAACAAATGCAACAGAGGAGTGAGTCATAAAAATCTGTCTGAGTCATGGCTCCGTAGCTATTTAGTGTGTAGTGACACGGGGGGTTGTGGGGACACGGGGACACAACTCACAGTAGCATTGACAGTAGCATGAGTGGCTGTGATGCTGGTAATCAGAGCTGACCAGCTATGAGCAGCAACTGTCAGGCTCTGTGTTTCCCTGCTGGGAGGCTACTCTTCACTAGAAGCAAGTTTATGCCCCTTTGTGAGACTTTTCTGTGTGGCTACCTGTGGTGTAGTTGGACCAGCAGCTCCGCTATGAGAGGCTCTCCCACTGTGTGGGTGAGTGCCTGTACATAGTCATGTCCCTGCTATTTATAGTGCCGTCAGGTCTAAATATTTAGTGATAGCCGAGTTCGAAGAGAAATTAATCTTGCTCATGTTTGACAGTGTCTCTCCCACAGTGTCTGTGACAGCTAGGTTATCTAGCTATGCTAAAAAAAACCTTAGAACCAGAGGTCTCCAGCCACAGTTGAGAGCTGCAGTTCTGGAAAGTGACAGTGCAAAAGCCACTTAAAACTGAAAAATAATCAATAGAGGACGCCACTTAATAATCTATGGGCTATAACTCACAGATTAACTTTCCGGCTCAATCCTTCGCAGTGGAACATTTGAAATTATGAGTGCATCATGATCACTGTCAATACACTGCTTTCATGCTGAATGTATAATGTTTTTTTAGTGATGTGTCATACAAGCATTACTTCTCATCATTCCTCTAACTTGGTTCAGAGACATTAAATCTCTTTCATCTATTCTCTCTGGAGCAACAAGGAGCCAAGGATAGCCTACAGGAAATGATTTATTCCCAGATGGATGGGGGACCTAGGAGACCGTTTCAGTATTATTTGAACTATAATGCCGTATTATAAATATATCTGGCAAAATTCTGTCGTACCATCTTAGACTGCAAATAACAATTGATAATTATGTAATTAACTAATGAACTCTGGAATGCTTGGGCATCCAGACAGTTGGCAATATTTTCAATGAAAAGAATTACATATTTTCAACTACTTAAAAATCAATATGGCATCCCAGGTCAGTGTACACCTTTTTCACCAGGGTTTGGTATCCTTCGACTCTGCCCCAGTCTCATAAAATCTTACATGCTGTTCTCTTTTTTCTTCCACCAGGAGTCACGAAGGCACTCCCTCACACTACTACATCTGTATGCAATGAGTAGTCTCAAAGCAGTATCAATACTTGTGTCTTTGTGTGTTTCATATTATACAGGGGCTGTGCTGGATAAATAATCATAATCTATAAGAGCTCTAACGATTGTTAGAGCTCTTATAGATTATGATTATTGAATATGGTTAACACAGTGCCACAAGTAACTGAAATATTAAAGAAAGTTAATAAGACAGAAGTTAAGAAGACAGTTTCTCTGTTATCACTCATTTTAAATGTGATATATCACTCAACTGCTGACATTAGCTAAGTGGGAAAGATATTGCACTTTTCAATAATAACACCAGATGATACTGCTCTTTTGGGGAACCCCTGTGAGCGCAAGGGAGAGAGACCTCGACAGGGGAAGCCATCTTATTTTTCTACAGCGCATGGCTTTGTTTTACCGGGAAATACTGGCTTTTAGCTGAAGAGATGTGCAAAATTGATGGTCAAGATATATATACATTTTTTTCCCAGCTGTCAATTTCAAGTAAGTAGGCTAAGTGAGACTACATAAAATAACTGTAATGGCAGTGACCCACAGCACATGGTGTTGTAGAAGAGTCAAGATGTTGTGGTAATTGGGGGACTGACAGTGATGATGAACAGAGGTTGGGGGAATCTACAGAGATGCACCCTGTCGGTGAGCTTCAGACAAAAAGTTATCTGAACTGAGTAGCAAGCATGATCAAGCTATAGCCAAGATAATTGCTTTGAGTATTAGGACTAACTGGTTGTATTAGCATTTGCCAAGAGAGCACTCATTCGGGATGTAGGGAACTGGCTTTTGCCAGGTTTGACTCAACCCTTGGAGGAGAGCTGAACTCAGCTCGGATAAAGGCTTTTCAGAAGGCGCAAACCAGTGAATTGCTTGGGTAGCTGGTAGAAATACAGTGCATGTCCCAGCAGCGTAAGTTGCCATAATCAGACTTTGATGCTAGTGGAGCCTACCAACACACCATTACCAAACAAATACACCTCTTTCGAGTACCATACTGGTATGGTGACTTTTCCAGTATAAGTCTCTGTGGCGGTCATTTACCGTCCACCAGGACAAAGGGGTGATTAGGATGAGCTAGACACATGGTGGTCTTCCATTCCCGAACATGGCTCTCTGCCACTCATCCTAGATGATATGAACATCCACTATGACGATCTGAGCTCTGCAAACTTCCTGTCCGCAGAGCTCAATTTAGATTCACTTAAATGAGGTTGGACTCATTTAAAACAGGTTTGCAGCCCTCGCACTCACAAAGCTGGCCAAAAACTTGACCTCATTTAAAACTGTGCCACAGATAGTCTACTGGTCTTGCCTCTGCACCCCGCTGACCATTATTTCATTCACTTCACTGTATGCCGAACCATCAGTAGCCAATTCTCTGAACTGCTCAGAGACAAACAGTCTTCCCCAGTTAAGGGCACATCACTCTCCACAGCCAGCCCTCTCACTGAGGGCAGGGCACCTGCAAGTCAAATATGTAGCAGTCTTGCTACATGCTCTTCTCTGTCTCCCCCAGTCAAAGGTGCACCACTTCCTTCATTCACCTGTCTCACTGATAGCAAGGTATGGAAACTCCTTACTCGAAGCTGTCCTACTACATGTCCGCTCCGAGTAACACCTCTGCTCAAAAAGCCTTTACTCGACCCTGCTGAAGTTGAGAACTATCGGCTGTTCTAATTACCTCCTTCCTCTTCTAATGCTATCGAATGGCATCTTGGGCAAAGCGCATTCTTTGTTTGACTGCTACCTCACTGGGCTTTCTTTCAATGTATCATGGCAAAGACAAACCTCCCCACAGGGGGTGCCCCAAGGCTTGTCAGTGCTACACAGACAATACCCCACTATACCTGTCACTCCCGCCAGATGACACCATGGTCTCCGTGCAGATCTCAGCTAGTCTCTCAGATGTATCCATATGGATGAAGGAATGCCATCTTCTGCTAAACCTCTATGACTGAACTCTTGGTCATCCCTTGCAATCAATCTTTCCATCACAATATCGACATCAAAATTGCCTCTTCATCTCTCACCCCAACCAAGGTTGCAAGAAACCTGGGTGTCACTAAGACCAGCTATCCTTCTCTGACCATATTGCATGTGTCTGCTGCTCATTGACCTCCACTGGCTACCAATGGTTGCATGAATCAAGTTCAAGTCACTAATGCTTGCCTGTAGAGTGACTTCTGGGTCTGCACCAAGCTACTTGAACTAAATCATACAGGCTTATGCTCCTTCTTGGCCACTGCATTCCTCCAAGGAACACCGTCTAGCATTGCCATCCCTACACATAAGGCACTCTCAGTCCAGACTGTTCTCATTTGTGGTTCCCAGATGGTGGAACAAGCTACCAAATGCTATCAAAGCAGGGGCATCCCTCTCTATCTTGAGAATCTCTTGAAGACTCATCTTTTCCAAGAGCACCTCCTCTTCTAACACGTCTAACACCCTAACACGCCTAATTCGCACTACTGTGTATTTCTTTACCTGATCTCCTTGCACTTTGTCTAATTGAACAGAATTAGTACTAAATGCTTACTCCAAGGTCTCCTACTGGACTGAAGCTCGAGTGTTGTCCCTCACTTGTAAGTCAATTTGGATAAAAGCGCCTGCCATATGAGTAAATGTCAATGTAAATGTAAAATTACAATTTTTGGCCATTGTCATTTTTTTGTGGACTGGTGCCCCACAAGAGATGACTACTGGTGGAAAACACTACTTTACGATTTCAGGTTTCCTGTCAATGTGATGAACAGAAAGCACTGACCCAGGTGAGGACAAGGACATTATGGCAGCAGGCAAAGCACTGTCTATGACAAAATGGTAGCCATAAAAGCAAGGTTGGGCTTCAAACAACATTTTCACTTAAGCCGACCAAGTGGGGAATAAAATTCAGTTCTTGCTTATGTGCATGACTACCACTGGAATTATTTCGTTGTTATTTCCTGGTTGAAATTATTGGCAACCCTGAATTTTAAGTATATAATTCAGAATAGCTTCAGAAATAAATGTATAATCAGAAAAATTTAATAAAATGGCCAAAGTTACTGAACAACCAAAACAAAGGTTCTGCAACCAAATCAGTAATGAAGGGTGCCAATAATTGTGTCTGGGGTACATTTTGTGTTTGTATTATTATTATTATTATTATATTACAAACACAATTATAATTATCATTATGCAAGTTTTGTTTTTTCATTTTTCTTTGGTTCAGTAACCTTTGACATTTTATTAAAAATATTTTGATTCTACAAAATTGGTTAATTTGCATTTATTTCTAAAGATATTCTAAATTATGTAGGGGTGCCAATAATTTCAACTAGAAATTTATGAAGAAAACACTCCAGAGCAGTTTATGGAGTGATCAGGTTACACAGCAGTCATGGGGCTTCTGGGATTTCCACCCTTGGGTACAGGATATCAAATGTACACAGTCCCAAACTTTTCAACAAGTTGGATAACAAAAACATGGTTTGTGGCACAATCCTCAGAGGATTTCCCAACACAAAAATAAACTGACAAGGAAGGCCAATTGAGGAAACATTAGATGGCTAAGGTATGGGACAGTGCTGTTTGGACAGTGGATGGACACATAGCAATTCCCTGTCTTCTGTGTTTTCAAATTTTCATATAGTCTTCAGTTGCTTCGCCGCAGCTTGGAGGGTGAAGTTTACGACCCATGGACATCACCAAATGCTAAGCTTCCTCCCTTGGGATGAATGGAATTGCGAGGCCTTTACTGCAGCGACCTTCAGTTGCTGCTTGTTAATGGGTCTTTCTGACCTCAGTTTTGTCTTCAGTAAGTGAAAAGCATGCTTAGTTGGGTTGAGGTCAGGTGACTGACTTGGCCATTAAAGAATATTCCATGTCTTTGCCTTGAAAAGCTCTTTGGTCTTTTTTGCAGTATGTTTTGGGTCATTATCCATCTGTACTGTAAAGCACCGTCTATCGGTTTTGCAGCATTTGGCGGAATCTGAGCAGATAGTATAGCCATATTCAGTCCAGATTTCATCCTGCTAATTCTCTCAAGCAGTCACATCATGAATAAACACCAGTGACCCAGTTCCATTGGCAGCCATACATGCCCATGCCATAACACTGCCTCCACTATGTTTGACATTTGATGTGGTATTATTTTTATCATGAGCCATTCCTTTCCTTCTCCATACCCTTCTCTTCCCATCATTCTAGTACAAGTTAATCTTGGTTTCATCTGTCCAAAGAATCTTGTTCCAGAACTGGGCAGGCTTTCTTAGAGGATTTCGGAAAGTGTCTCTTGATTGTAGACTTTGACAATCATACGCCTACCGCTTCGAGAGTGTTCTTGACCCGGCTGGATGTTGTGAAGGGGTTTCTCTTCACCAAGGAAAGAATTCTGTGATCATCCAATTCAGTTGTCTTCTAGGCCTTTTCGTATTGCTGAGCTTGCCAGTGCTTTCCTTCTTTTTAAGATCGTACCAAATTGTTGATTTGGCCACTCCTAAAGTTTCTGCCATCTTTCTGATAGGTTTGCTTTTTTTTCGTCAGCCTAATGATGTCCTTGTTCATTTGCATTGACAACTCTTTGGACTGGATATTGAGAGTTCCCGTTCAATCACATCTTGATGGCTTCATTTCAAATCCATTGCGGTGTTGTACAGAGGTAGAATTATGAAAATTATGTAACTGTCCAAATACGTACGTATCTGTATTTATGAGGGGTCCAGAAAATAATTTCTGCTATAAAGAAAACTATAGTTCAACTATAGTTCAAGGACCAGACCAGGACCAGGATCAATTGATAGTAAGAAAGTAAATGAGCGTGCCATTTACTAACTCAAAAAGAGATTTATATTTAAGTTACTCTTTAAATCCTCTAGACCTAACAACAAAACATTTTCCCAGTACCACATGTGCAAAGACAGCAGGAAAAAGTGGACTTGCGGCTAAATGCCACTGATAGGACAGGGAAGTTAGAAAGCCTTCAGAGATGCACCAACACATAGTTGATGCTGCTGTTTTCATGGGCTTTGTTGATGATAAGAAAGATATAGAATAACCAAATTGCAGCTAATTTAAAAAATATGACTAGTTTAGATGCCATATTTAATTCTATGGTAAGTCTACAATGTGGCATTATGGTACTATATAAAAGGGAGAAGAGAAGAAGAAGAAGAAACAGCAATAGAAATAGCAAAAAAAAATACAGTAATTAAATAAGAAAAGCAATACAAAATAAATGACGTGTGGAAGTGTTGAATTATTTTATTTATTATTATTTTGAGACATTTTGAGACAGGCCCTGGGTATGGTAATGTTATGGCCACATGATCAGAGAGCTGCTTCGATGTGTGTTGTGGCCCGTGGCCTGCTGTGGTCAGAAAACGCTAATGAGTGTTGTGGCCTGCTGTTGTCATAATAAGTTGATGTGTGTTGCGGCCTCCTGTCGTGGGATAGTTGATTTGTGCTGTGGCTTGCTTTGGCCAGAACTAGGTGATGTGTGTTGTGGCCTTTCGCGGGAAGAATTAGGGATGTTCCTAATGTCGATTAAATGGTAATTTAGATGTAGACTAGTTGGACTAGTAATGAAGAAACCCTGGAAAGAAATAGGCAGTAACATATTGCTTATTTTAATATTAGTTTTTCTCACCTAAAGTATCTCAAAGTAAACATATGCAGTGTTTTGAGATAGGTTTTACATAACTCAAACGACACCTCCATATTCTTCCAGTTTTCAGTGTTTATAGACAATAGAGACATTTCAGAACCCTTTTAGAAAGAAAAGCTTAACTCAATACCGATTTTAAAAGAAGTTTTATATATATATATGAGATGTGTTTTGAGAAAAATTGTACATAAACATAAACAAAGGCATGTTTTCCTTCAAGTAATTTAGTTGTGAAATCTTCAGGAAACGTTTTGAGATAGTATTTAGACAGTTTAAAGAGAACCATGTTTCGCTTCATATTGGTTGTGTTTACCGTGCTCGTGAACATAAATTTCGTTGTTAATCCTTCTGGAAAGAAATGGTAGCAATGTCAGGCGAATTTTAAAGTTTTTCTCTCTGAAAGTATCTCAAAGTAAACATATACAGTGTTTGAGACAGTGTTTTAAACAAGTCAAACATAATCTTCATATTCTTCAAGTTTTCAGTGTTAGTAAACAAGAAAGATTTTTCAGAAATATTATGGACAAAAAGACAGCTTAATTGAGTTGAAAAATAGAAAATATATAAAGTTTTTGAGAAAGTATTTACACAGGCCTATACATAACCATGTTTTCCCTCATATTCTTCAGCTGTTGAAGGTTTGTAAACAAAGAAATTTGTTTCAGAAACCTTGAAAGAAAAGAAAACTTATAACAAAACATGTTTGCCTGTATTCTTTTCATTACGTTTAAACAAGTAATTTGGTTGTGAAACCTTCTGGAAAAAAATAGGCAACTTAACGCAATAGTAATTTTAAAATGAGTTTTTTCTCAAACATGGGTAAATGTATGTAATACTTTGAGATAGTATTTAGACAATTATCATTCGTCGGTTTTCCAGTGCTCATCAACAACAAACCGGTTGTTAAATCTTCTTGAACGAAATGGGCAGTAACGTCCTGAGAATTTTGAAGTAAGTTTTTCTCACCGAAAGTGTCTCAAAGTAAACATACGCAGTGTTTCGAGACAGGTTTTACTAAATTCAAACATCATCTTGGTTTCCTTCATATTTTTCAAGTTTTTAGTGTTTTTGTAAAGAAGTGTTTGTGAAATCTAGAAAGAAAAACATTTATTTTGTTGATTTCCTTTCTTCATATTCATCAAGTTTTAAACTTGATGAATATGAAGAGAGATTGTTTAATCTGGTTTTTCTTCAAATCTTGTTCAAAGACTTTTTGAAATTCCTTTGCTTGGATAAGATGATTTTAAGGACTACATTGGTTCAACCTATAAATAATCCCGAGATGCTCTTAAAAACATTTTTTTTTAAAGGGAATCTTAAAAGACGGTACCAATTAAGATCCTGAATCAGTTGATGCTTATCCTTTCCACAGGCACTGTATCAGCGTGGTTTGGAAAATACTGCACAGTACTGCCTGCCCCACTGCCACAAGGCCCACCAGGATGTCGTACTGCAGCCTTCGTTCTGTCGACGGTTTCTTGTGCCTCTACCACTTCTTTTTACAATGATTCCTGGCAAAGCGACTTTAACATCAGAGGAGTTTTGCATGTCATATCCTCCCTGTCTTTAGTCACTTTGAATTCCTCCGATAGATATAAATCTATAGGCAAACATAGATTGATTGGACTTGTATACATTTTCCCAGTTTTTCAAAGCACTTTATAGTTTAGGACGACAAGAATCTGAATGAATGTCATCAAAATGAGACATTTCAGAGCCCTTTTAGAAATCAAAATGTCGTTTGATTTAAGTTTCTGTAGAACATAATTCTCAACACAGAATATCTATCAGTGAAAAGCTAATTTTGAAAACCATATATATTTTGATTTGAGTTTCAGTGCACATTTTCCTAATAGACAGCATTTGTTGAGTTTAAGGTTCATTCACAGAGAGAGCCTGAATTTGAATTCTATATTATTTTAAGCTGTCAAATCTTCCCACAAGGCTTTTTAAACAAATTTACACTCAAGTAACACTCAAGTAAAATTTGAATGTCAAGGGACTTTCCCAAAGCAAAAAAAAAGTTCATTTTAACGTTGCAGGAACAGAGTAAATTTGAACAAAATTTTAGCTCTAACTGGCTGCCAACAGGCTTTTCAAACAACTTTACTGTTAAGGCTTTTAAGAATTTAGAGAAATCTATTGGCAACCATGGATTGCTTTGAATTTTTGATGAACTCGCATTTTCAAGAGACAATGCGATTATATGTTGTGGAGAGATAATTGAGAAACAGCCAACGGGGAGAAGGTCAGAAGAGCAAAAATTGAAAAAGCAGTGCTATGATTAGGCAAGGGTGAGGAGCAACTTGAACATTAGTGAGGTTTTCTAATGGTCGTGAGACCGTTGAGCATTTTCGGACTAGAACAGAGCAATCACGCAGAGAGGGACAGTAAAGCGCTGGTAAAGAGACTGACAGGGTCAGTGTTCACTGATGCAAGCACTTGACTGTCCACCAGTCAAGTCATCAGTTTTTCTTAAAACAATCTAAACAATTACTTCTCACTAATATTTAGTCATTGAGAAGGGGGATTTGTTTTGCTGTTCAAATATCAAAAACAACTTTCTTGAGAATCCCTCACTCTAACTCACTCACTGTAACGAACTACCAGAAAGTTTTAAAAACAAATTCATAGTTTGCAAACATGGGAAACTGGATGAATATGAAGGCGAAGGTGTTTTTTTTTGTGCGTGTTTTGTGTGCACATCATTTTCCTCCGTCCTGTTCCTTTCCTTGTAAGCACTACTGAGTAGCTTTGGTCGCAGTTGCTGTGTTACAGTATAGACCAGAATGTATTGGACAACTTTTAACATTGAGTTTAATGATAATCAGACTCAATCACTGGGCTTGCAATGAGTAATAGAAGTATTGTGATTAACCTGAGTTAAGAAAATGATTGCTGTAATACACCGTTTGGACATTTTAAAGTAAAAAAAAATGTGGCCTACACTCAAGTAACAGCGAGTTGGGGATTTTCCAAACAGACTGACACCATTATTTGCAGGTGGACATGGAGGATGTAACCAAATATGGAAAGCAATTACACCGTTATTTCCTGATGAAGTTCATTTTTGAGAAAAGGTGGAGAACCCACCAGGGAGGAGGAGCGATTTGGGGTATAAAAAAGGACGTATAGCTATGCTTTCTTCAGTTGGTTTACGGAGCAAACTCGGGTTTATCTCTTGTGAAAGAATAAAATCTATTGCATCGAACTCTGATCATTTCCAGTGAGTTTTTGTGAACTTTTTGAGACTGCAGTCTCAAAAATTGAGGGTGATGAGTGATGCCACAGACTAGTGATGAATATACTGTATATATTTGTGTGTATACACTTATGTTGTGTCATGTGTCAACTCATGTGACTTATGAATGAATGAATTTATTTAATGAATTTATAAGTGATGGAAGAGACGTCCAGAGATACACTCTGGCCCTGATCTGGGCATCTTTTTCTCCAACAAGTGGGTGGACGTGTTGTTAACGTGTCAACCATGCCTCCTGCATATCTACCCAGGGACCACCACTTGTCTAAACAAGAGTATTTCCAGGTGTGAACGTGTCTGACACGAAAAATCTCCGGTTGTGTGCTGCATAAGGGCAACTGCGGACAATGTCCATAGAATCATTGGCTGGAGTTCATGTGTGAAAATGACTCAGTTTTCACAGAAACAAGTGTTCGTAGGCATTTTTTCACTTAGGGCAGAGTTGGACTAGCTTTGTACCCCTGGTTCCAGTCTTTATGCTAAGCTAGGCTAACCATGTCCCATTACCAGATCTGTACCAAACATGTACTTTGACTGGCATCATTCTCAGCTATAGGCAGTGGGCTAAACAGCCAAATCTAAGAGTTTGTTTAGAACAGTCCAGACAGATCAGGTGTGAACACAACTAAAGCTGGCTGTGACTGCAGGTCTGGACAAAAGGGTTCTGTATTTCCGAGTTTGAGTGCAGAGCTTATATATAAGTTTAAATATACAATTTTTTTTTTTCTTTCTGGGGTCAAGTATGAGGAACGGGAAACATTAGTGAATGTATCACATCTGTTGAGATCTCCACATGCCAGCTATTTAAAAGAGGCTGATGGAGAGCTGCGCTAACGGTCGTGAGGGGATCAAAGTTTTGTGTCCTTTTGCTGGACACAAACTGGAAGAAAATATCGAATGTATCGAATGTTTGTCTTGTCACAGCCGACAAGACTGGCGCAATGCATAGTGTCCGTGTTCTGGTTTAATCAAATTGGTTCATCTTTTAACTTGCCAGGAAAGAGTTAAAACCCACTGTAATCACACCAGACTTTCTAGAAATAAACTCATTGAATTAGGAGTCATAAAAAAATAGCTAAATAGCTAAAGTGATGTAGTCATAAACTACATTTTTATTTAAAATGACACATTTGTATATCGGTACCATCCAGACAGGTTTTTGTTCTATGTTACCACATTCACTCATTCATCCAGACTGACCACTAGCCCTCGTTTTCTCCCACCGATCAGCCTCTAGAATGAGCACCAGAGAGAAAAAAAACAACAATAAAGGACTGATAAGAAGATGACTCAACTGTTTTGTTTGTTTGTTTATTCATTCATTCATTCATTCATTCATTCATTCATTTTGCAGTTTGCTCCTAAAATGATGCAACTTTACTACACACCCGATTATATGTGTGAGTGAATAGGTCACTTCTGTCAACTATCAAAACACAAAAGACATGACAAGGATAGGCTACAACAGACACAGACTAGGTTTTGAGAAACTGATACAGCTAAATTTATTTTCAGCGAGATCTGATTAATATATTCTAAGACCATATGGTAAAGAAATAAATGTAGTCCTCAATTAAAAGTACTATTAGTAGACTTAATATAGGAAAATGAATCAACTTATCCTTGATAAGGCAGCCTCCTGTAAATAGCTGGCATATATTTGATTTTATCTCAGAATAGTGATAAAATTGCATTGTTTGGCAATATCCATCACATTAGAGATGGGCCAATAAAGTTTCAATAAGATTACATGTCTCATTCAAATGGACTTTATATTTTTCAGAAGTCACATGAGTGCACATTAATGACACAACACAGTGTATACACACAAATATATACAGTATATATGCACAACAGCAGTTTCAGACCAAGCACACAAGAGCACTTGTATGCTAGTATTCTTAGAGCACAATTTTGCATTATTTGTACAAAATAGTGTTCAAAATTATCCTCCAAAGTGTTAACTAGGATGTTAATGACTCCATCAGAATGTAAATCACAATATCAATTTTCTAACCTTGTATACTGGTAATTTCTGATATTTTCTGCAATGCTTGAAATTCTTTACTCAAGTCACAGAAGAATCAGAGTGTCGAGTTATTATTTCAAAGATGAACTTTTCTACCTTTCTTCTCTACAGTAAATTGTTGCCAGCATATCCCCTCCCGAAGATCCCAGAATCCCACTAGACGTGCGTAGTGAGGTCAGCATATTTGTGGTCAGTGTAGTCGAACTTTGGCCCCAGGACATGGTGTACAATCAGTACGGTGCCCACCACATCTTCATAAGAGAGTGTAGATGCTCTCTCAGTTGGCTACTGTATTAATGGTCAATGCTGAACTTATTTCTTACCACTTTAAAATTGAACAAAAGATGATGGAAAATTATGATCATCAGTACCCATATAAACATAAATAATTAGGTTGTCTGAGTAATATACTGGTTCCATTTGAAAATAAAATGAATAAGATTTGTTCTTTTCTAATACTTTTCTATTTCTTTTTTAAATAATTTAATTAATTTACCAAGCCAGTCAGTTCAGATCGTATTTTTTCTTCTTTATTTTCTGTCTTTCTTTGTTAGCCAGTCTAATCATCCATAAAATGGCACTCCTGCGAAGGCTGAGTCCACAAGTCTGGAGGATGGACATTTAGATTAACCCAGAATGGACTGTGTAAAGATCAAGTGCAAGATTCCATACCAAGAGAAGCTGAACAAGAAAGCAAAGGACTACTACTTTGAGGAAACAAAAGAAATTAATGGGCTTGATCCGTAAGAACACAGACTGGTCAAATGATCTCAGTGACCTACTGCAAGTAACATTTCCAGACGTGTGTTCTTACCTTGTTGGTAGTGTGAGCATTTACACATTCAACCAGTTCAGCAATTATAAATCTCTTGATGCCTGCCCTATCAGGGTTTGCCCTATAACCCTATACATTCTTCACAATAAAAGCATCCTGCTCTGTGGAAAGCTTTTAATGTGAAGCAGCAAGAGCAGAAAAGGTTTGGTGTGCATCAGCTGTGTTAGGCACAGCTCCAATACTGAAATTGGTTGGTAACAGTAAATTAAGACCTACATCTGAAAGTAGAAACAATATAGGCATGAAACTAAACTCCAATCCACGGAGATTCAGGCAGATAATATGAAAGTACTGAGAGCTGAACACAGAGGGACTTGTAAAAACAAAACTTTCTCTGTAGTCTCCAGCTTAGAAATGTGAGTTTAGCTGCTGAGTACACAACTGAGGAGAGAAGATCATCTCCGGTTGGCAGTGGTTGGCCCACAGTTCAACACTATTTGTGTGTGCAGTAATATTAACGCTCTATCCATTTCATTGTTGATGATGGGCATCAAAACATGTATTGGAATGATTCTTTCTCTCTCTCTTTCGGTATTAGTAACATTAATGAGTGCTGGTAACCATCATGTTATGCCACACAATGCCACCAAAACGAGTATTAGTTACTTTTCTATTACTATTTAAAAATAGTACAGCAGCTGTTTGTTTTTTTTTTTTGTTTTTTTTACAACTAGGACAGGGAGTATCTTCAAATAACTGTGTGGAGCTCATCTAATTGGAGTGTCGTTTCTTTTGCCTCCTTTCTCTATAGCCTACAATATGATACATTTTTCACCATTACAATGTTTTTCCTTTCAGCCATGGTCTGGATCATAGGGGACAGCTGCATCCGGCGTGGGGCCAAGAGCTACAGACACAATGGAGAACATGTTATAGTGATTTGTATACTGGCTACAGGCACCATGGTTGTGGATGGTATCTACATCAGTTGGTTCGGCTGTGGTGGTCTTCCACTTCTTTGAACAATCCCTATGCGGAAGAGCAGTACTGGATGGCCTCCTCGTCCACTGCAGTGGGAATGAACTGGGGGACGTCTCAAGCCTCAACCTCGTCACATCAGTGAATGAGGACCTGCGTCAGCTCCGACTGCACTATGCAGATATGAAGATCATCTTCTCTGGCATCACCCAGAGATGCAGGTGGAAGGCTGGTGCCAATCTGGTGAAGGCTTGCAGGTTTGTGTATGATCATACTGTATGATCATTGTTTTAAGAGCAACTTAAAGTTTACATTTCTTAAATGAAATTTATACTTAGCAAGTCTTGTTTTCTAATGTTTGCCAACTTCTAATTTAGACAACATAATGATTTCAACAATGGGAAGCAACATGTGATAAGTATTAGTTACAAGGCAGTGCAGCTATCTTGTGAAGCCTGCCAGCTGGTAAAGCATTATAGCTAATGTTAGCTAGCATTGCAGTTTATTATTTTCTAAAACTTACCCCTTGATTAGGCATAATTGGTAACTTCAGTTTGCTAACACTAGAACCTTGACGTGTAGTACAATCTCCTGATTATACATACTTTTACTTACGTAACATTTTCAATGCAGGACTTTTACTTGTAACAGAGTATTTTTACTGGGTGATATTGGTACTTTTACTTAAGTAAATCATCTGAATACTTCCTCCGCCACTGCATTTAACTAAATTGACATATCTCAGACTGACTGTCAACAAAACTGATCATTATAAGCTTTGTAAAGGTGGATTTTATGGCAGGCTTTTGCATTGAATTGGATTGTACAGTTGTACCTAATGAAGTGGCCATTGAATGTATGATGTTGCACAGTAATATTAGGTAGACCTTTTATTTCTGAGAAACGAATATCAACGCCACTGCCCTATCCTGCAGACAGCAATGATGAATCATATTCTGTTTTAATGGACCAACCTGCTGATATGTCATGGAGCCCAAAAGAGGAAATGATTGAGTCATCAAACCAGGAACTGTCAAAAGAGCCACATCAGGAATCGCACCCTGACTTCAAGTTTGATTTTAGGTGACGTTTATCACCAAATTGTGCCATCGACAGAACTACTAATTGTTAGTCTTTTTTCAGTGCTGCTGACAAGTTCATTGTGTGCAGAAACCAGTTGATCTCCTTGTGTACCATTTGCCCTGCCTGTTGCGGGGAAACCCAAGAAAACATGGATCAGCAGAACTTATACAAAAGTAAAGGAAAGTAAGAGGATATTTGTGAATTCTACTGATAGATGATGAAGTTTTCTATCATAGCCTGTATGTTAATTTTTATGTTTTGCCTTATTTTTATGTTTTATCATTGCACTCTGTATTCACTGTAACTGGACTCTTATTAAAAGTTGTACTGGTAATTTTCTGCTTTTCATAAACATCTCTTAGGACTGTGCAACATGTGGGTATGAGCATTATTAGCAGAACCCGCCAAAGCTGCACAGAATCATGCCTGCCTGCAATCCCTTATTGTGTGGGGGCCATCCACCTTTTGGGTTGCATGGCTACTCAGACGTTAAGGATGCTGAAGCTTGTTTGGGCTTCAGTTAGTGATATGATTGATGTTGTGGAGGATTTTCTAAAAAAGACTGTACACAATTAAACACACACTGATAGGGTTTAAGTGAAATATATTGTAAGTTACAATATAGGAGACAAACAAAACTTATCACAAGAAGTCAAGGGAGATTCTCTCTCAATAGAAAGAGTCCTTACCATCATCTTTCATAGTGTTTCTTGAGACAAAGAACTTAGTTCCAAGTTTTTAATCTTCACTTCTAACCCAAACATACCATCCAATAGGATAGAAACTTATATGATGTTCACGCACTATCCATGCACTGGCCATAAATTGAACCAAAGACAGGCATAGCTTGGCCATTTCTTTATGGTAAGGTGACAGGTTGCTCCATATGTAGGCCCCCCTGGACTCATAAAACATGAGTCCAGGGGGGCTTCATATGGAAACATATGATCCTGTATGATCTTGTATGAGCTTTTTGCTTTTGCTCATACAAGATCATACACAGCTCAACTTTTCAATCTAAATCACTCCAAATTAGTAAATTTCAAAACCTTTAAAAGAATAAAGATACAAATACATATACCGTCATCATAATGCTATAGTAAATTCAATTGTAATGCATAGTAACATTGATTTTATTTCACATAGCAATAGTCCATTCGTCCCACGATAAACAAAAGCTTCCAGCACCTGACACCATACTTAGATTTCTTCACACCATTACAGATACAGTTGTTGAAAATAACTTTCATCATCAATATTCCCAAATTTATCACTAACTTTCACATCAGGCTGAATTGCTACAGCAGTTAACAAGGTAATATAAGTTTACATATCATGGCTTTAGTACAACTCATAAAACATATAATGATCAAGAAAAAAGTCTAAAGCTTGCTGATGCTTCAACAAAGTCATTTTGTGAGATTTCAAGGTATCTCTGAAACGCATAAAACCCTTTGCAGTTGCATAAACAAAAACCAACAAAGTGTAAGATAAACTATCTAAATGTAGGGCTAGTGTGGTCACTCCTACTTGGGGATGGAAAAAATTAATTACTTTCTAATACCAGGAGACTTGTCAGTTAAAGGCTGCAGCAGTTATAGAATCTATAGGAAGGGATCTAGACCTCCTGACAGGAGCATTATTCAATTCCCTGTCTTCTACTGATTTATCATAAAATATATATATTTTATATATAAATATACATAAAGACAAGGTCTACAACTGTTCTCAAGCTCACAAGCCCACACCTCCATATTCTACACAATCAGTTACTCCTATAGATATTGTGTTAATTCTTTCTCCTCCAGTTGAATATGGAGGGTTGCAAAAAAACAATAGGGTGGTTTTTCAAGCACTCTCACCTGATCTACAGGCAAGTGTCTATTGCTAAGATCTGTTGACTTATGAAGTCGGATGAGTGAACCATATTTATTAGTAATACAGTGGTTATCAAATCTTTTCCGTATAGTCTTGTCTCCTGATTTGTTGACTGTATTCACAAATTACGTAAATTGTTCCAGCTTCCTTAACGGCCTTGCAACAGGACGTAAGCATGAATCTATACTCACAAAAGGGCACTTGTTGTCCAGGATACGTGTGCTCCACCCTGTAAGTCATCATTGCATACCATTTGTTCCCTCTCACCTCTATTGAATATAAAGACTCATCAGTCTCCAGGCTAGAAAGGATGGCCTTTTTCTGCTCCTCCAACAGCATCCCCAATCTGAGATTGTCAGTTTACATAACAGACACCTGAGATGGAAGTAGGATGGCTTCAAAAAGGTTGGTTACAAGCTGAATATGTTGAATGGATGTTCCTTGTGACATAAGGAAGCCTCTATTTTTCCATAGTGTCCCAAAGTCATGTACAACTCCGAAAGCATACCTGCTGTCAGTGTAGATATTGACAGATTTTCCAGCTGCAAGAATACATGCCCGTGTTAGAGCAAATAGTTCAACCGCCTGAACAGAAAGGTGAGGAGGGAGTCTTGCAGATTCCACCACATAATTATTATTGACAATAGCATAGCCAAAAGCTCCAACTCCGTCTACTCTTCGAGCTGATCCATCCACATAATAGTCCAGATCAGGATTAGGAAGAGGTGTGGTAGAGATCAGGCATGGGAGTTACCGCTTGGGTAATTACTGCCAGACAATCATGAGGAACCACTCCTCTTCCTCAGTGGGAAGAGGAGTGGTTGGATTCAACACATTGCACCTCTCCAAAGTGACATGTGACAAACTCAAGATGTAATAAGGAATAGTGGAAGCAGGAGTTGGTTGTTCATTACCACTATGTGTGTTAAAGACTTGAAGATTTCTGGAGAAATAGTCATCAAAAGTCTCTCCTGGCTTTTGCACACATGCGTTCATAGTTGTCATATTGATGACTGGTTTGAATTTGGTCTCCAGTGCTTAGCGCAAAGCTGTCAGTTGGGTTTTATTAAGGAGCAGCATTTGCAATAGCCCATGGAGCAGCTGAATCCCACTTAGCTGGTTTGACTTCTCCCTAGGCAAGACCCATTTTGGTCACACATACGTGTTCCAGTTCTGCTGAAGTGGGTCGGCACTGTGCCACCATCTTCTCTGGGGCATTTGAAAACATGTTCAAGTACTCTTAGGCTCTGGAAGGTTATCAATGACGGCCTGTAATTCTGTTATTTCCCATGGTCTATAAACATATTGAACACCCCCAGTTCCAGTAGGGCATTCTATCATTGGACCAAGGAATGAGCTTTCCAAAGCACCACCCACTGCTAGTAACTGTGCAGTTGTGGACATGGGATACAATATTTGGATTGACGTCTTTGGCTGCCCGTTTCCTGCCCATGTTCTGCCTAGGCCTGCTGGGTTGAACTGCACTCCTTTCTGCAAAGTTATTGGGTTCCATGGTGTCTCCTGAATATCTTGCATAGATATCTTTAAGGCTTGGTCCAATAATCCAGTATATGGTAGAGGTGTATGGCCAGAAGGTGGCATTGCAGTAGCTCCTTTGCTGTCTTCTCGTGCTGTTCCACTTTCAACCTGTGGGCGGAGTGTATTCTGTGGAGTGAGTGAGCAACGTCTACAACAGACGTTGTTGCCCACCAGGGAGATGCTCCATCTCCCTGCTGTGGAGGGTGTGTTCTTGCAGGGCAGTCAATTTCATCAACTTTATGAATACTGCCTAGTGTTCATAAAGTTTTTAGGGTGGCTTGATATCATCTGACCTTTTGACCAATGTCATCCCAGACCCCAAGACACTCTACCATATACTCGCAATCCCAGTCAGAAGGCCCCTGGATTAGGAGGATCTATAAATTCATGCTATAATGTCAATAAAAGGAGTTTTCAAAAGACCCATCTCGTGGCCATCTTGGTTCAAACCCTGCTACATGATCACAAAATGGTGTAGTGTAATAAGCTGAGCCTGTGACATCTTCAACAAGGGCTCTAGGGGTCATCTGCATCATTTACTCATGTGCTTTATCTACAGACGAAGAAACAAATACTCTCACACTTTTACACAAGTTCTTGGT
Organism: Xiphias gladius; assembly: GCF_016859285.1. Lineage (NCBI taxonomy): Eukaryota > Metazoa > Chordata > Actinopteri > Istiophoriformes > Xiphiidae > Xiphias > Xiphias gladius. Next base: position 2,221,214 of record NC_053402.1, read on the forward strand.
CCTCTGTCTATTATCTTCCTCTTTCTCCCACAATTTCAAACTTTTAAGTTCTTTTGCCCACTTAACATTAATTTAATTAAATGTTAATTTAGCACTTTTAAATGAGTGGAGTTCCTGTACCGTTGGACAGGATATTACTATCTGCTGCTCCGGAGTATACATTTCCTCTCTTGAGCGCACCTGGAGATTGGAGATGTAGAGAACCAGCAGTTTCTTATTTCAGTGAAATAGAATTCGATATTCCTTCATTCATGACGGAGTAAGAAGTCTGTTTGCTCTGACACACATATGGTTGGCGGTTTAATTCACCTCACAGCAAGCATTGCATATTTACACTGGCCGGAAATGATAGCTAAAATCCTGTTCTGTCATATCTCCTAACATTAATAGTAGACCCCCTTGGTGGGCCATCTGCCAAATGGCAAGAGGTGCCGTGCTGTGTGGACTACTTAAAGAGTCCAGAGTTCCTTCTGTATGGGCCAGTCTTTACTGGGTCTCCATGGGCTCTCCAGGGGAGCAAGGCAGAGGAGTCAGAATCCAGGCTTTCACCGCAGGAGCAGGAGTGATATTACCAGAGGTTACCTGCTTTTGTGTGACAATCAAAATGCTTTTTCATCATGTTTCATCATTTTTTAAACTTGTAATGCATTTTTGCAATATTTTGCAATATTTGTTGTTGAAGGTCAGATGTTACATGCAGTAGTTCTAATGCCTATATTTAACATCCCTGTCAGATTATTTGCATTTTGTACGATATCTGTAAGGTGGAAACGTTGGTGTCCACTATGTTATTCCAAATTAAGCCCACATAGAAATTATGTTTCTATACAACTAAACAGCAACAGCAAAACAGCAAAATTGTTTTGTAAGAATCACTGGCTGGATTATGTTCAGAGGCTTTTTTTTTTTTTTTTTTTAAATGAATGAAGCATTATATTTTTTAATGTTAGCAGACTCTGCTTGCGACTCGCAAGATGGTGGTTGGAGTGGTGGGTGTACAAAGCGCACAACTGTCATACCAGGACCGGGATTCATTTCCACAGTCCTGTCTCTGGTTATGTTTAGGCAACAAAATCACTTTGGTTAAGGATAGGGAAAAATCATGGTTTTGGGTAATGTGAATAAACACCTTATGTCTGAAGTCACTGTGTAGGTTTTCTGTATCAAACCAGACCATGATCTTTCCCTAACCTTAACCAAGTGCTGTCAGTGCTGAAACATAAACCATACAAAGTTTTGTAATGCTGTAGTCACTACTAGTGGATATTGTATGGCAAGATAAAGATATTCTGGTGGAGCACAAATACGTTGTCTGTTTTTTTTGTTGTCATTTAACTGATATGTTCGGTATCAGTGAATTTGTTTTTGCTTACCAATATGTATATAAACAACACATTGTATAGGACATTGCATAGCTTTGGTGGTGGAATGTCAAAAAGAAAAAAAAGGGAAATTCAGCACTAAAAAAATTAATTTGAAGATTGCCATTTGATTTTTTTTTAGCAAGACTACAGAATTTTGAAGGTGATATGTGCAAATAAATAGGACTCTGAATTTTGTCCTCCTATCATTTACAATGAAATTGTTTTAAGAAGGGACCTCTTGACAGCCAGTATGAACAGCAGGATGAATGTGCATATGGGAAAGTGAATATTTTTTTTAAACATACTTGAAAAAAATGTGAACCTACCCTTTACCTTTGATAGAATTTTAATCAAGTTGTTTGTGTTTGGCAACAGTTTAGATGGAAAGTCTTCATATTTTACGCCTTTGTTTGAGGTTTGTGTATTGCGTAAGTTTGTCCGATCCAATGCTGCTTCTAATGTAAATCACCACATCTACTGGCTTGTTCTTGGTTTAGAAGCACATTGCAGTAAAATATTTTAAATAGGTTTTGACATTTAACATGTTAAATTTTGTTCGGGGAATTTTATGCAGTTATTACAGACAGTAAGGAAATGACAGGAAATCAGGGCGAGAGAAATGTATCAAAGGTTCCAGCAGAATTCATACCAGGGATGTTGCTGTTGATGGTCAGCATCTTAACGCTTAAGTTCCAAGGGTACCCTGAAGGCTACCATATTAAAGGTTTGATTCCATTACCCAGGTTTGTTCTGCTTTCACCACATCTAGCTGAGGCGAGCCATGCTGACATGCATTTCAGTTACAGCAGGGGATAGCTGCACAGAGATAGGTAATTTTGATTATTGCTTTTTTGCAGGGCCGACCACGGTCAACCTGTGATAGTCTTCTCCCCTTAGCTATCTTCTCCCCTTCTTTGGCAGCTGAACTCGTGTCTCTGTGTTGAGAATAGAGAGAAACTTGTGTTTTCAAAAGTTTCTCTGTGTTCAGCACTCAGTGCTTTTGTAGCTTCTTCCTTAGTCTCTGTGGTGTTGAGTTTACATTCCATCCTGTATTCCTGCTTGTATTTTCAGATATCAGCTTTTTTTTTTTTTTACTTGTGCTGACCATCTTCCACCGCATTAATACTGCTAATTTAAACAGAACATTTCCTGCTGTTGCTGCTTCAGTCTAAAAGGCTGTCCATTTGCAAATTAATAGGATGCTCTTATTGGGGAAAATGTCACAGGAATTATCATGTATTTTTCAAAGACTTAGCAGGGCTTTTTATATTAGCAGTTCCAGTGAATACACTTTCCTTGCTGTGAGGTAAAGTAGAAAAAAAAATACTGGAAATCAGTATTAGGTTGAGAAGGTAGCATATTGAGTTGCGGTGCCTCAGTGATTTTAGAAGTTGGCATATTAATTTGGTAATTCTCTTTATGATATTGGAAATCATACTTCCAGGTCTTTGTCGGACGTTGACTTTCGACAAGTCTTTTATTGTTGCAATCATTACAGATCTTCATATACTGACTTTGGAAGTTTTAGGATATTAGTGTAGCATACTTGACAGGAAACTTCAGTTTGCTTAAGTGTCATTACCTTGCTTGTAGCATCATAATTTGAGTATTTAGCATTATGACTCTAGAAGTCACACTTCACACTCTTATAGTCATAAGGTATTACTTTTAGAAGTTATTAACTATTACTGAAAATGTTTTGGAAGGAAACCTCTGTCATGTAGTATGGTGGCTTCTGACACACCTACGTTAATTCCAAAATCAAAGCTAATATAAAAAAATTTCCGTTCGTTCTGCAGCTTAAAATGTTGATTTTGGAAGTTACTACCAATCAGAGTGATTAATTAAAAGGTTAACCTCTGTCTAAACAGTGACAGTACCAAATTGGTTCAATGAAATTTGAATTTGGAAGAGGCGCTTCCAGC
>NC_053402.1:2592502-2655002 GCF_016859285.1 Xiphias gladius
TATTTAACTGGTTTTATAGAATATAACAATGGTTTTTTGACATATCAAATAAGGTTACATGTACAGTTGCTGCAGAAACTACTCAGACCCTTCACTTTTAGCATAATGTTTTTTGATGTAGACTTAATTTTAAATTGATAAAATTGCCATTTTTGCCCATTTGTCTACAATAAATAATCCATAATGTCAAAATGAAAACAACACAGATTTTTGCAAATTTATTAAAACTCTGAAACTCAAGTGTCCCATTTACAAAAGTATTCACACCCTTACTTCAGTATTTTCTATAAGCCTTTTGGCAGCAATTACAGCTTTGAGGCTTCTTGGGTAAGTCTCTACAAGTCCTGCAACCTGTTTGTTTTAATTATCCTTGAGATGTGTCTACAACTTGATTCCACCTGAGTCAATCGGAGTCCACCTGTGGCAAACTGAATTTATTGGAAAAAGTTTAGAAAGGCACACACCTGTCTGAAAATTCACACTGTATGTCAGGACAGAAACCAAGTCATGAAGTCTAAGGAACTCTCTGTAGACCTCTGTGATAAAATTGTGGCATGACATAGATCAGGGTAAGACAATTTCTAAAGCTTGAGTGATCCTAGGAGCACAGTGGCCTTAATAATTGTGAAATGGAAGAAGTTTGGAACCACCAGGACTCTGGGTTTTCAGCAGCAGGGACAGGGCGATTGGTCAGAATTGAGGGAAGGATGAATCCAGCAATTACAGAGAGGTCCTTGAAGAAAACCTGCTCCAGTGTGCATGTGGCCTGAGGCTTGGGGTGATGGTTCACCTTTCAGCACAACGATGACTTGAAGCATACAGCCAAGACAAGGCTGAAGTGGCTTCGGTACAAGTCTGTGACTGTCGTTGTGTGGCTCAGCCAAAGCCCAGACTTAAACCCCCTAGAACATCTGTGGAGAGACCTGAAGATGGCAGTTCACAGACACTTCCCATCCAATCTGATGAAGCTTGAGAGGATCTGCCAGGAACAATGGGATAATCCAGGTTTGCAAAGCTTGCAGAGACTTACCTGAGAAGACATGAAGCTGTAATTGATACCAAAGGGGCTTCTACAAAGTACTGAATTAAGGGTCTGAATACTTTTGAAAGTGAGAGGTTTCAGTGTATGATTTTTAATAAATTTGCAAAAAATTATAAAAACCTGTTTTCACTTTGTGGGTCATTGTGTGTATATTGATTGAGCAATAGCAATTTTATCAATTTAAAATTAAATAAACACAATAAAGTGTGCAAAAGGTGCAGGGGTCTGAATACTCTTTAGTAAATGGACTGCATTTATATAGAGCTTTTTTAGTCTTATCGACCACTGAAAGCACTTTACACTACATGCCACATTCACCCATTTGCACACACATTCATACATACGCTCTTATCTATACATACTGTGCTTTCTAAACACACACTTACTCACACACACACACACACACACACACACACACACACACACACACACACACACACACACACACACACAAGGACACTTTGGGATGCGGACCGCCCCTTATAGCGTTATAGTAAATTCTAAACTACAGTGATTAACACCAAAAAGGTTCCAACCAGAACAACCAAAGGGTTATATATTTATAAAATGATATAATAATATATTTATTGATTTTCAGTTTTTTTCCCACAGCAAATGACACCTGTTCTTTGGAATGTGTGTAGATTACATCAGCTCATTGTCAGGCAGCTTGAGAGGCGCTTCAGTCACCGATTAACAGTTAATGCCTCAGTTTCTTTACATTGATTCTGCCATAATTTCAACATGATATTGTGCTAGAAGATAGAGGCTATATCTAACATGCCCAAGGCAAAAGTCATAATCTTCCCAAGCTGATGATCTATGTAGAAAACATGAAAATAAAGAAAGAGTATTTTTATAGTACTGTATTGCATAGCTAGTTAATCCTACTGTTAGATAAGGACAAAGTATGGTAAGATCAGTTATTTCTTCCTAACATAACCCTGTTCAGCTGCTTCCGTTCTTATTCATGTTTTCAATCAGTATGATTTATGTTAAATGTTACAAAATAACCTGTAGCCCCACATAATAAACAAATTACCTAATGATATACTGTTTCGGCTGGGAAGTAACACTTGGTGACTATTGTTAGTTGTAAACTGATAGTGTGCAATGTGTAAACAATAAATATTTGCAGTTTAAATTAGAGCAGACAGAATCCATTCCTTTCATTTTTGCACTTGTATTTATTGGTTTCTAAAATGGTCATGGGATTCATTTCGTCAATTAATTAAAGTTCAAAGAAATGTGCGATCAAAAACCATCCAAAAAAAACTGCAACCCAAAGTTATTATTTTCATTCCAAAATATGGCAAAGGGTTACAATGTTCAAATTCCAAAAAAAAAAAAAAAAAAAAGATTTTTTGGACTTTTGTATTTCTACAGTGTCTTATTATACTTCTTCCACCAATGGTAAGCACTGTCACCTAACAGCACTTTACACTTTACAGCAAGAATTAGCAACCCCAAATCTTCAACAGCAATAACAATGGATATAGAGCACCAAAAATCTTCTTAACACCCAGGGTCTTTTCTGGCCATAACACCTAAGTGTATATAACACCTAACATTTTGCGTTCAATAGCTAAGAGGAATGTCCCCATTAAGTTAAGCATGTACCAATCCTGCAAACATCTCTTTAAATATGTTGTTTAGAGAACGACATCATCAAGGTCAACCTTTGACGTTTTAACTGTTAGTTGTTTGCTTGTAATGTCATTAATCTGCGAACTGAAGCTATTCTACTGCCCTCAGCAAATGTTTCCTTGTACATGGACAAGTTTTGTGGTGTGTTGAGACACTACCTGAAGTTTAATCCTTAATGTGTTTGTCTTCCTCTTTCTTTCTTCCTTGCTTCGCTTCATCCTTCTGTCTTCCCCTCATCTGTCAGTACAAGCAGAACAGAACAGAAGGGTAAGGTAGAGCAAAGAGCAGAAGAATACTCTGTCAGTAAAGACACTGAGGCATCTCAGTGTCACACACAAAACAGAGACACACACACACACACACACAAACACACACACACACACACACACACACACACACACACACACACACACAAAGACTTTGTTCCACTACTCCTGTGAGGACAGTCTAACCCTAACCCTAACCTAAACCTGAACCCTAAAACCAAGTCAAGACCAAGTCAAAATGCAGTCTCAACCCTAGAAGACCTCAATTTTTGTGACACGAGGCCCCATGGGTTAGTATGCATTCACCGGGACCAAGTACACACACACACACACACACACACACACACACACACACACACACACACACACACACACACACACACACACACACACACACACACACACACACACACAGCATTTAGACTAACCTGAAACCTGCCCTCTCCTGTCTTCCCACAATAGAGGCCATTCCTGTGTTAACAAAACTCTTAAAACACAAACTGACAGGCATACTACTCCTTTTGTGGTAAGCCAACAAAACAGGTGTTGACTTTATGCTTGTCTCACAAACACAGAAGAAAAAATCATCACACATCACACAGTGATGAGGGAAATATGGCGGACACATGATGGATAGGCAGAGCAAATATTTGTTGTTTCCTGCTTTTCTTGCCCTCTTTTCTCTCCTTCAATCTGACTAATCAGCTCCTTCTCCTTTTCACGTCCTACTTTCATTTCTATGTTCTCTTCTTTGTCACTCCCTCTATTCTTTCATCTTCTAATCTGCTTTTTCTCCCTTTATTCATTATTCAGAGTATATACTGTACAAACACACTTTGCTGTTGACCGTAGTGGAATGTTGTGGAGATGTAGCTGGTTTAGTGAGGCACACCCTACCACCCAAACACTTAAAGCTGCATTCACTTATTTATTTGGGGGTTTTTTTTTGGCCTTTTGGAGGAGGCAGGAAAAGTTGTAAACACAACATTTACATATTATCGCCTTATAATGTTGTTTTGACTAATGTGTATTTTATTTGAGAGAAGTACAGAACTATTATAAACGAAGTGGAAAGTATCAAATGCAATAGAACTCAGCAGCAGACTGGCCCTGTTAGTGTTAGATTGTCATGTTATTTTTAGTTTATTATATATACAGATGAGTGACAAATTAAAGGAAAAACCAACATAAAGTGTTTTAGTAAGTTGTTGAGCTGCCAGAACAGCTTCAGTGTACCTTGGCATGGATTCTACAGGTCCCTGGAACTCTACCGGAGGGATGGAACACCAATTTTCCAAAAGATATTCCCTCATTTGGTGGTTTGATGATGGTGGTGATTTTGATTGTATCCCTCTCTAGTCTGAAAGATACTTCCTCCAGTATCAGGGTTACAGATTTCTGAGGGTTGACAAGCAGGAGGCACCTGTATGGATGGAGTTTCTGTGTCAGGGATTGCTGGGTGGTATACTTTGTTCTTTGTGGAACCACTTTTTTATGAGGGGTGGTGGTGAAGACCCTCCCTGAGCAGGCCTCTCCAGTATATAAACTGGTGGCAGTCAGCCAGTCTCTCTCTTCCCTGGCTTCCATTGTGTTTGGTTTTGTTGTATTTTTTACTGTTGTGTTGGTTTTAATGTGGTGGCCTATCAGTTTATGTGGATCAATGAGATTGACTGGGAGCCCTAAATATTGTTTTTTTTTAACCACAGGCTTTAATCAATACCAGAAACATACAGCTAGTGAAACCAGTGCAACGTTCTTCTTCTTTAGTCACTTAAATGTGACAATTCCATCGTTTACATTTTACAATTGATTTTAATATGATTAGAAAGAGGGAAGAGGAGGAGGTATATTTTTTAAACCTCACACAATACATTGACACAGAGAAAAAACAGTAACACATACACACTCACACACAATTGTTTTACTGCCTACCATCGGGGTGTATCGTCCAAACAGCAGGTTGTGTTTTGGATGGCTTACTTGCTGGCTGGGGGGAGACAAATGAACACACACACAATCACACACATACACAGTACTTCATCACTGCCTGCGGGATGGGAGCTACAACTGACATCTGCTGAGTATTTGTGTTTGTCTGTGTGTGTGTGGGTGTGTGTGTAAGAGTGTGTGTAAATGTCTCTATGTAATTTGATTTTCTCCTCTCCATAAACTTGTCTGTCTCTGTCTCTCTGTGTCTCCCTCCTGCCAGTACAATGGATCAGTTCAGTCTAAAGGCTGTTCCTGGACCAGTCACATTTTCTGAGAAGACAACAAATCTTTGCTTTCATCATCATAAAATGAAAAATAATATTATATCCAGCACTAATGCTAATCAGTATCCTTATTTCTTCAACCCACATGAAAGACTTGGTATGGGTGGGCAATCAAAACTTTAACACACAAGAAGAACACTAAAATTCAGAAACCAATGTGGCACGATAACTCTGCAAAAATATCAGCAATTAAACAGCATTTCATAGTGTATGTAATGGTCAGTATTTTTTTTTTACAAATATGTTAAGATTGGAAGGAGTAGAAGAAGTCAAAGGGAGAAAGTTTGCTTCTAATGCACAAGTATTATTTTTTCTTTTAACTGGTTTTTGTATTCTGCTTTGGCAATACTGGTTCTGATAAACATTCACAGTACAAATGAGGACAGAGGAGATCAGAGAGATCAGTGAGCTATGAAAGTTCAGAAGACATTTTGTCTTCAGGTGGTCTCAAGGTCTTTGTAAACCTGAAACACCTGGATGACCTCAAGATAACTTCTTTATAAATCATGGACGCATTAAGAAAAACTGGATACAACATTCCAAGCAACCCTATGTCCTATAAATTACAATCACACTCCAGACCATAGACTGTATTTGGACAGTTACACATTTTTTGTTCTTCAGAGTCTGTGCTTCAGTTTGAAATTAAAATAATGGATACTACATTAAAGTCTCAGCTTTAATTTGAGTATGTTTATGTCATTGAAATAATTTTGTGGAATACATAGCCCTTTTAACACGTAGTGTGCAAATTCCAAGGGTTTGAAAGTACTTGGACAAATTGCTATTAAATGTTTCTTGGGAAGCTGTTTGTTGTTGCAACATTAGTCAGAGTGTGGGATTTGACCATACATTAGCGGCAGGTAGGAGCAATTCTTATGCAGTTCCTTGGATGGATGTGAGCTACAGCAGGGAGCTGGAGAATAGGAGAGGTGTGGGGAAACTTTGGGAGGCTGAATGCCAGACAGGCAGCAGGATGCTGGACTAGCTGCAGAGGTTTGGTGGCAAACTAAGGGTATCCGGTGAGGAGGGAGTTGCAACAGTCTAGAGAAGAGCTGGCAACAGCTCATAATGCTGATAATCACATTTCATCCTCATAGGTCCCACCTAACCTCTTTGCAGTTGGCAGCACCACAGCCTGAGCTGGCTAAATGAGTATTTAGCTTTCAAACCACCTATGTAAGTGACTTCTTAAATAATGATGCATTATGGGAAGAACAGACAAAGTGAATGGCCACTTGTTCATTCAAGTGAATAGGAAAGTGGTCTCAAACTTTAGGAACCAACTGTACATTTAAAATCTTTTTCAACATACTGTATTAAAAAACTCTCCCAATTACTTGGTCACCATGAAAGCTGTGGAGAAAGTGGTTGTAACAGGAAGTGTATAGTTTCAGATCGAACACCTGGATGACTGACCTTACCTGAACTAAAGGACATCTGACCTCTGATCTCAGCAGCTGACCTCTGGTTACCTTAGACAGTTGGTGATCAAAGATACTCAGATTTCAAAGGAACGATCTCTACAGAATTTTTTTTTTTTTGTACCATAAAATGTCCTCAACAGCTACAACTGGTGGTTTAATTGGGAAAACTTGATATGATATACATGAAAACTGGTTTATTTCATTGTATTCATTTAGTTCAGGTTTTCAGTTTACATCAGAAAACTACATTATATCTAGTCTTTGATAACGATGACTAATAAATGAAAGAAGCCTGTCTTTCCTCTGCCGTACTGCACTAAGTGGCGTGTGTCATGTTTTCCCCTGGTGCTCAGCAGTGGGACTACTTTTATGTCTTCGACTGCAATTCCTCGCCTTTTGTGCTTTACCCAGGCTCTTTCCATCCTCTGATATCCATATACATCACGTCCATCATCCCGTCATGCCAGGGCTGTCATGGCAACAGGCCCTTGGTTTTTTGCAAAGTTGTGCAGAAAATGAGAACTGTTAGACTCATGTGATTCAGTTTTGGACTGGAAAACAAACGTGTTTAAAACTTGTGTTACATCTTTAGTAGAATAACATTTCCTCTTAAATGTACACAGTCTCTGAGGTAAAAATAACAATATGGTCACTGTACAGAATAGTTTGAAACCCCATTGTTCAACATATCCTCTTTTAACAATTTTTACACATCTGCGTGATATGTAGGAATGTATGACGATTGTCATAGCCATTACCTGAGATAAAAAGGCTACTGTGTGCCAGCCTTACCACCACACAAGATAGTTGATAGTTGAAATCTGTTCAGTGACAACAATCTCTACATCCAGTGCCAATGTCTTTGAAATTGTTGCTTTCTAAAATATATGCACATAACAATAACTGTTGGTTGCAAGTTGGGGGAAGAATCATGGTTATGGCAGATAACTATGGTTAAGGGATGGTTATAGGACGATGCAGCGTTTCACCTTCCAGTCAAAGAGTGGTTTACAGCCAATCCCAGGATGGAGTTACTTTTCCTTCCGCCTTACTCTCCATTACTCAACCCCATAGCGCAATTCTTTCCCTCATAGAGGTGGAAAGTTCATGATCACCATGTACATGATCAAATGTCCCCCTCGGACACATTGAGGGCTTCATGCATGGACATATCTGGAGAAGACTGCCAAGGATAGATGATGAGAATCTGTGGCCAAATGCAGAAGAAAGGGTTGGCCCACCTGTTCTCATTCCCAGGTTGTCAATTAGTGACGCTCTGTCAAACCTGCTGGTGTCTCATAGATATGGGCAAGGTACCCTTTGGTGTCTGTATACTCACGCACAGGGCTTTCAGTTGACTCCAGTTGACTCCACTGTTAACCCACTCAAGGAGAGGGCAATATTAGACACCCAGAGGAACTGCTCCAGCCGTCTTTTGACTCCAGTGTGAACCTATCTTCGGCAATATTGAACACTTTGAGCTTTGACATGCCCATTGGAGAGCCGAGGCATGACGCAGATTTTCTGCCTAAATAAGCTGTTCAGTGGGAGGACCATGATTGAGTATGAGGGAGGCTGTGCAGAGAATGGAGCCCAAACTGAGCTGCTACACGGTTCCTACTTTCAGGAGGACATCAATCACTGCAGCACTCCGGGCATTATGGCAGAGCGGCCTCTTCTCTGTGAAAGTTTACAAGACAGCAACTAAACTCTCAGATTGTGAGAAAAAAAATTCTCTGGTCTGAGGAAACCAAGATTGAACTGTTTGGCCTCAATTCTAAGCTTCATATCTGGAGGAAACCAGTTCTTGGTCATCTATCTTACCCATGCCCTTCTCCCCCAATTGTTTGTCTGGGAGGCAGCTCTAAGAAGAGTTCTGGTTATTCCACACTTCTTCTACTTAAAAATTATGGAGGCCACTGTGCTCTTGGAAACATTCAATGCAGCATAAATGTTTTAATAGCGTTCTCCAGATTTGTGCCTCGACACAATTCTGTCTCTGAGCTCTGCAGGCAGTTCCTTCAAGTGTTATAGCAAAGGGTCTTAGTACTTATGTCAATGTGATATTTCAGTTTTTCTTTTCTAATGAAAAAAAATTCTAAAATTCTGTTTTCGCTTTGTCATCATGGGTGTTTGAGTTTAGACTGATGAGGGAAAAAAAATTGTTGTTTTGATTTTAGCATTACGCTGCAGCATAACACAATGTGAAAAAAGTGAAAGGGTCTGAATACTTTCTAAATGCACAGTATACAGTCCTGGTTGAAATTTTTGATCGGCACCCCTGAATTTTAAGTACTGAATTTAAATATCTTAAGAAATAAATGCAAATGAACCAATTTTGTATTTTGAGAATATTTAATGAAATGTCAAAAGTTACTGAACAACAACAAAAAAATTCTTTCATATAGTGAAATAAAAAATACAGACATAAAATATACACTTGACACAATTATTGGCAAATAGTTGATGAATTTAAATTAGTTCCTCAAACAAAATAAAAAACAAATATGACTCACATGTGCTTAATTTTCAGTGTTCACATGACCAAGAATTAACCAATGAATCATGGTTTTTCTGCATAAAAAGGATCTGGTTGTTTCTAAATGGCAAAGACAAGAGAGCTGTCTGAGAGCATCAGAAATTTTATTACCAAAAACATAACAATTCCAAAGGCTACAAGGCAATTGGCAAAGATGTTGAAATCCCTGTTTCAACAGTTCGTAATGTTATCAAGAAGTTTCACAGTCATAAAACTGTCAAGACCCTTCCAGGACTTGGTGCTTAGAAGAAAGTCAGTGAGACAAGTCTGCGAAGGTTGTTGTGGATTGTGGTAAAAACACCTCCCAAAACATCTAAAGAGCTTCAGGCTGACCTGGAGCAATCTGGAGTGATGGTTTCAACCCGTACAATACACGGCACATTAAACCAAGTAGGGCTCCATGGGCGAAGGCCAAGGAGGACACCACTATTGAAAAAAAGACACAAAAAGGCAAGACTTTTGTTAGATAAAACTTTCATAGATAAGCCACAGTCTTTCTGGGATAATGTTCTATGGACAGATGACACCAAAGCAGAGCTCTTTGGGAAAGCAGTGCTTCAGTTTGTTTAAAGGTGATCAAATGAAGCCCATAAGGAAAAGAACAACCTACCTCCAGTAAAACATTTTGGAGGTTCTATCGATCTGTGGGGCTGCTTTGCTGCCTCTGGTACTGGAGGCATTGAATGTATCACAGGAATGATGAAATCAGAAGATTACCAAGGCATTTTAGAGCCAAATGTGTTACCCAGCGTTAAAAAACTAGGTTTGAGATGAAGGTCTCGGGTCTTTCAGCAGGACAATGATCCAAAGCAAACATCCACCAGCATAAAAGAATGGTTTAAAAAGGAAAAGATGGACTGTTTTAAACTGGCCAGCAATGGGTCCTGACCTAAATCCCATGAAAACCTTTGGAGAGAGCTGAAATCTGCAATTGCAAAAAGGTCTCCTACAAACTTAAAAGAGCTTGAACACACAGCAATGGAAGCTCGGCAGAAACTACCAGCAGACAGGTGCAAGAAGCTTCTAGATGGTTACAAGAAAGTAATAGGGGCTGTCACTGTTGACAAAGGTTCTGCAACCAGATATTAGTGAAGGGTGCCAATAATTGTGTCTACGTACATTTTGTGTTTGTATTATTTCACTATCATGCAAGTTTTGTTTTTTTTCATTTTCTTTTGTTCAGTAACTTTGGACATTTTTATTAAATATTCTGATTACACGAAATTGTTTAATTTGCATTTATTTCTGAAGATTTTCTAAATTCTGTACTTAAAAATCAGTGGTGCCAACAATTTCAACCAGGACTGTATATATACTGTAGTATACTGCAGTCTTACATATCAGTAGGCCTATGTTACTCAGTGATTGCAGGCCAACGTTACAGTAATGTCATTTCATATTGAAAAAAAAAAATTATTTTAGCATTTTAAAATAATCCTACAATATTTCTGGCTCTTCTGCAGGTGGTAGAGATGACCAGACCATGGTGGAAGACACCAGCTATCCACACCCAACCAGGAGACCACTACTGTGAACATGGTGGTGGCAAACAATTCCATTAGTCTGCGAGAAATCCAGAACCACATAATTGCAGACAACACAATATTCGACAACATTCACCAGTCGGGCTTGCCTACATTAGACAGTGTATTACAGCACAACCAAGTGTGGATGAAGCAGGTCTACAGGGTGCCATTTGAGAAAAACTCAGAGAGAGTTAAAGAACAGCTATGAATATGTACAAATACTACACTGTGAATTTACAGGGTTATCAGCCCTGTATAGACACATTACAGTACTGTAATCCAGTGTATTGTGTTTCACCATATTGACTGCTCTAGGTCTATTTGTCATATTTTCTTGATATCTGTTTTAGAGAGTCTTGGAGCTGGATGCAGCTGCGATTCAGCATGTTTATATTTTAATGGATGAGGCTGGCTTTAACCTAGACAGATGAAGGCGACAGGGATGGAACATTATTGGCCACTGTGCCATTGTGAATGTCCCTGGACAGTGTGGAGGTAATATCACCATGTGCGCAGCGGTTAGCCAACATGGTGTCCTTCATTACCATTCCACCACGGGACAATGGCCTGCTCTGGTCCATAACTGTTTGGTCGACCACACACAATTTACTATTCTATACCTCCCATTTTTTTTTTTATTCCCCATTCCTAATCCCAATTAAAGAGGTTTTTTTTGCAGCATGGCAATGGAAGGAGTATGACGCCCTCCCCTCGCACGCATGCCTCTTCTCAAAGCAATGCATGTGGTGAAGTTGATGTGGGGGCTTTCGACGGATGGTTCCGTCACTCCAGAAGATTCTTTTCCCACTATTTAACCAGGGAGAGCATCGTCTGGGAGGTGCTGTGGCCAGACCAAAAGAGGAAGCAGGATGCAGTCTAATTTCCTTCTTACAATTTACAATTGTTTTTGTCTTTTTGTGTTTAGAGTTTTGATAAAATGTGCCACTTCAATTTTTTTTGTTTTTTTTTACAGAAAACCCTTTATCTTACTGAATGTTTTTCCTGGTTTTTCCTGTTGGGTATGTAACAAAATACGTGTTCCAAAATACTGCATGTTGGAAAAAATAAAAATGCTTTTGGTTACTGTATTATATTTGTGTGTGTTTGTTTATATATATTTTAGTAGATATACATTACTATAACAATCTTTCACAACTGGCTACAGGGTAACACTGAAAATGCAAAAGGCATAAACCTACTGATAAGACATTCATAGTAGTGTTTTGTGTTGAGCACAGTCATTTTGATGCAAAAACCATTTTAGAAAGGGATGAAACAGTTTTGAATGCAGTGTTTGTTTTTGCAAGAGATTTGTAGAGTTTTCCATTTTGTGTTTAGAGTTTTGAGAAAACAAGCCAATGATTCAGACTACATGTGTAAAAACAACTCAGTTTTTTCAGTTGTTACTGAAATTTACATAGTGTAAGGTATCAGTTTACCCCTGATATTAACATATAATTAACATAACAAATAAATAATGAAATAAAAAAAGGAATCATGGTGTCTTAAATCCTAAATTTGATTTCAATTTTTGACTCATTCAGCAGCTGAACAAACTCTTGATGTTCTTTCTACAACGGAACTCAAACATTGTTCAGAGAGTTTGTCCCAACACTGTCAAATGTGTTGCACTTGTAGGCTGCTTTGTTTCCACCTTCTGTCCAGCTGTCCAAACCAGCTCCGTGTGGTTTAAGTCTGGAGACTCTGCTGGTCTTCCATCATGCTTAGCCACCATCTAGCTCTGTTCTTCCAGTGTTTTGGGTCTTTATCTTGCTGTAGGATGAAGCCCTGACCAACCAGTCTGTCTTCCTCTGTTACTTGTCTTTTTGTCACCATTGTGACAACAATATACAATTCTACTTCCTGCAGCACAGTGTTGTCCTAATAATGCATCAGAGGGTGTAGTAACAGTTTGTTCCAGCACTGCCTTTGTACAGACAGAGGGTTTGTAAATAATCAACTAAAGTGGGGCCACCTGTAGGAATTGTTTGCATCAACTTTCAAGGTTTCATTTACTTCCACTGCTGCAGGAAAAAGCTGGAAATTAACCAGTTTCGTTTCTTAGTCCCTGAAAAACCACTGTTTTTTTATGAAATTTTCATGACTTTTCAGTTTTTGCTGACCTAAACTTAAAAATTTTTTTTTTACCTTGGGCAGCTTACCGCTGACCATTGTACCATTTAAGGTTATTCACTGGACTTGAACTGCGTCATTCATGCTGTAGTGTACCCTGCATGTTGAAAACAACACTAAAGGGGCCTTGACCAAGCATCCATTTGTGACAACTTTGGAGCAAAACCTTGAAAATAGTATGTAAATGTGCAAAATGGAGCATAGGTACACAGAGTTTTGTTGGGGGTTGAGTTTGATTGAGAAAACAGTTCTTAAATGCTGAAAGATGTGGTCATTGCATTTTGTGTTAAATCAAGGAAAAGAAAGCCACAGTTTAGTCCACATTGACTTTGGTTGTGCTGACTGTTTGTGGAGTTTTGAAAAAATGAACTCAGTATTGAGAAAAAAAAAAAAACTGTAAGAAAAACAAAACATCCTTGATGCAAGTATATGTAATACATGTGTGAATGTACTAAAATGGCAGGAATCCTTTAGTAAAGCCTGATATTGAAGATAAAATCAAACTATGAACTAGAAAGAATGAAAGAGAATTTGATACTACAAAAGAGTGGAAGGCTGACACTCACACTCTGCTCTCAGCTTTCTATCTGGCCACTTGGAGGCGCTCTGACATCACACATCACCTCTCTCTCCTCCTCACCCATGGATAATCCTGTCATTCATTTCAACCCCCCATACCGCTGTCTCATTACATACTTGCTCTACTCCTTACCATCTCTCTCTCTCTCTGTCTATCTATCTATCTAGGGTTAAGGTCTAACAATCAGTCAACCAAACATGTTTGCAGCTAAACCCTGCAGTCACTTTCTTCCAACACCCACTACCGCAGATGATACAGTACATCTACATATGTGTGTGTGCTGCTGTAAATAACCCTAGCATGTACAGTAGTTGAATGTGGGACATAAACAGAGTGACACAAACACATGCACGCACATACGCGCACACACACACAAGCACACACACACACACACACACACACACACACACACACACACACACACACACACACACACACACACACACACACACACGCCAAAAAAAGTGTACATACATACATATTTGTACAGTATGTAAATATAAGCAAATTAACACACATAGTTACACTTGACACTTACTTTCAGAATATCAGAACACACTTATTATAGAAGAGCATACATAATACATAATATTGCAATGCAGTTGTTTATACACAGAGGAGGTTGTGTGTGTAAATATCTGTATAAATTACAATACTTGTGGAAGATGTTAAATAGCAGCAGTAGCAACTGTCGAACTTTTGACAAAAACAATTATAAAAAATGTTAAACACCAACTATAAAACGTTTTTAGTGAGTGAAAATGTTAAAAGTTAGAGATCTCATTTGGGAGCTAATCCCTTCAGCCCAGTTCCTTCGAAGCCACTGTACTCTGTCCCACAACCTTTGACCTCCCATTTGACAGTGTAGCAATACTTCAAACCCTGATCAAAAACACTTCTCTTTAAATTTCCCCACCACTCTTTACAACCTCTCTAAAGTTCAGTTATGGAAGTACTGTAAGTGCAATTTTCAGGTACTTTGAGTATTTCTATTTTATGCTACTTTACACTTCTACGTCACTACATTTAAGATGCAAATATTGTAGTTGTCACTACACTAAATTAATCTATCAGCCATAGTTTACTAAATTGTGTAACTGCTGATGATAAAAAATTATATAAACTAAAATACATCTACCTAAAATGACAAAATGACATAAACCATCTTTGGGAAAAATTTATTTGACATGTACTTTGATTTTTTAGTTTGGCCCATGTCCAATCCACTAACATGGAGGGGTAAGGGGTTTATGACCTATACTGCAGCCAGCCACCAGGGGGCGAGCAAAATGTTTTGCCTTCACTTTCGGGAGCTGTCATGTCATCAAAGTCCATATACAGTTATTTAGTGAGAGGGGTACCTGACGATGCTGTACACTCTCTGCAGACACCGCTCGTGCTGGACAAGCGTCCCCTTGATATGGATGGGGGTGAGTGTGCCACCTTTGGTCTTTCTGAAGTCAACAATAATCTCTTTGGTCTTCTTGGTGCAGAGGGCCAAGTTCTTATCGACACACCATGCTGCCAGGTGCTGGACCTCCTCCCTGTAGGCCAACCACCGTTGTGTTGTCTGCAAACTTGATAATGGTATTGGAACCATGTACAGGTGTGCAGTCATAGGTGAAGATGGAGTAGAGGAGAGGGCTGAACACATAGCCCTGTGGGATGCCAGTGGTCAGGGTGAGGGTTGAGGAGGTGTGGTTGCCTAACCTAACACACTGGGGTCCATTATCCAGTTGCAGAGGGAGGTGTTGCAAGTTTGGTGATCAGTTTGGAGGGGATGATAGTGTTGAATGCTTAACAGCATTCTCACATAGGTACTGCTGTTGTCCAGGTGGGAGCGGGTGAAGTGTAGCGCTGTGGAAATTGCATCCTCCGTACTCCTGTTTTGGCAGAATGCGAATTGGAGGGGGTCCAGCGTGGCTGGTAGGCAGGTTTTGAGATGAACCAGGACTAGCCATTCAAAGCACTTCATTTTAAGAGTAGGCTTAAAAGCTTTCTTTTTGATAAAGCTTATAGTTAAGGCTGGCTAAGGCTTGTCTTGAACCATCCCCTAGTTATGTTGCTATAGTCCTAGACCGCCAGGGGACTTCTCATGAGGCACCGAGCTCCTCTCCTCCTCTCCCTCTCCATCTGTATTATGCATTTTTATGGGTCTCATTAAATGTACGGTCTAGACCTGCTCTATAGGAAAAGTACCCTGAGATAACTTTTTTGATTATTTAGCACTACATTAATAAAATTGAACTGAATTGAATTGAAATGAATTGAATTGAATGGTGGGGATGAGTGCAACAGGGTGGAAGTCACAGTGGGGTGTTTAGGCACTGGCACTGTGTTTTCTTTGACAGATTCAGATTTGTGTGATGTAATGTCTGGCTTCTTACAATGTCAAATTACAAAAAAAAGAATATATTTTTTAAGCAGGGCGGTAGTAGTGCAGAATGTTTTTGTTTGCTTTTATGTCAGGTTGCTTACTCTGTGTAGAACATTCTTTTCCATGCTTTACCAAAAACAAATTAATGTGATAAGAGGTGGGTGAGAGGTAAACACTGCCTGGAGGTGTGCACCCACCTCTGAGTAGGGGGATTCATGATATATTTACTTAAAAATAGCCAGTGGTAACATGTCAGTGCTCATCTTATTTTTGTGGTGGTGGTACTCAAGGGAGACTTCTGTTCCCTGACTTAATGCTTTAAGGCAGTGCCTCTTCCCAGACAACATAAGTAGCCCTGTAAAATGGCGGCAGACTCTCAACAGACCGCTACGACCTACAAGGCAAGAGTCATGTGGCAGCCAGCACTACACCTAACTAATCTGCTAGTATGTGCATTATTATTACACTGATATGTTAATTGTGCACACTGGGTGTGGGTTTTGCAATGTTATTATCTATCCATTCAACCGTCAATACATTTTTTTGACTCTTATCTGGGGCCAGGTCACAATGGCAGCATCCTAGTCCAGATGTCCCTCTTCCCAGCAATGTTTTACAACTCATTCTGGGGGATCCCACACCCAAACCTGGAGAATGCAGTCCATCTTTTTCCAGCAGACAACCATGGACTCAGACTTGGAGATGCTGACCCTGTCCAAGGCACTTCACATGCGACTGCAAACCACCCCAGTGCATGTTGAAGGTCACAAGCTAATGAATCCAACAGAACCACATCATCTTTAAAGAGTCAGAGAAGCAATTCTGAGGTCCCCAAACCAGACAGTGTTGAGATCCTGTCCATAAAAAAATCACAAACAGAATCGCTGACAATGGACAACCCAGACGGAGGCCAACACCAACTGCAAATGTGTTTGACTTTCTGAGAATACAGACACAGCTCTCGTTTTGATTATATACTGTACGGATGGCCCCAATGGCCCAATATATCATACTCAGTACACCCCGAAAGACGGGGGGATATGGTCGTTAGCCTTCTCCTAGTCCACGGATCACATTTTGACTGGATGGACTGGATGGGCAAACTCCCATGAACCCTCCAGTAACTTTGCAAGGGTATAGAGCTGGTCCACTGTTTCATGATGAGGCAGGAATCTGCATTGTTCCTCCTGAATCCCAAGGTTTGACAATCGGTTGGAGCCTCCTTTCCAGCACCCTTGCATAAGCTTTCCCAGGGATGATGAGCAATGTGATACCCCTATAATTGTAGCACACCCTCTAGCCCCTGTTTTTTAGAAGGGGAACCACCATCCTGGTCTGCCATTCCACAGACACTGTCCCTGACCTCCACTTGACATTGCAGATGCCTTTCAGCCAAGACAGCTTAACAATGTCCAGAGCCTTCAGCATTTCAGATCTCCTCCACACCTGGCGCCTTGCCAGACCTCTTCAATAGATATGGGTGGGCTTCCCTGAATCTTCGAACTCTACCTCCTCCACAGAGGATGTGTTTGCTTGGGCTCAGGAGTTCCTCAAAGTATTCTTTCCAACACCTGACAATATCCCCAGTCAGGGTCAGCACTTCTCTTTCTGCTGTTTCAGGAGACCCCTGGGCCAGCCAAACCCATAAGGCTTCCTTCTTCAGCTTGACAACCTCCACCACTGATGCCCACCATTGGGCTCTTTTTTCTCCACGACAGGCACCAAGGACCTTTGGACAACTCAGATTCCATGTCCCCAACCTTCCCCTGGATGCATGAGAAATTTTTCTGGAGGTGGGAGTTAAAATTGCTTGAGGACGAGGGAATCAGCTGCCAGACGTTCCGAGTTCACCCTCACTACACGTTTGGGTTTACCAGGTCTGTCCAGTAGTCTCCCCTGCCATCTGGCCCAACGCACCACCAGGTGGTCAACAGCTGACCCCTCTGCTCCTCTCTTCAACCGAGTTGTTATTTTAAATTTAAAATTATAATGTTAAAATTGACACATTTCGGTAGGAATTGATTAATAAAAATCTTTGTTGTCTTTTCATTTCAGTGGAATTTCATCATAGTGGCTGTGTCCTCTTTAATTACTAGCATGATAGTAAAACATTGGTAAAAAAAATGCCTGAGTCGAAGGGAAAAATGGCTAAAACTCTGAGAGACAAAAATATAAAATCCATCACTTATGTCGTCAGAAATTTACTTGATTTTTCCTTGTTGCCTATAGCTCTTTCTGACCATAAAGCACTGCCTCACTTAGCAAACTCTCCTCACGTGCTCCAAGTTGGTGATTTAACACAACCCTGCTGAAAAATTATGATTTCTGGATGCATTTTAAGGAGAAACTCATGTAATTTTTAGAGTTTAATGTAAACTTTATCAAAGATCCCAGAATATTGTTAGCTCTCAGTTAAGGGATTTATTAAGAGCTATATCCACACCATTTGCATCTAATTTACACACAATATGCCTATCCAAACTAGAATGATTAGAAAACTTATAGTGTAACTTGTGCTCTTCCCTTCAGTGTAATTACTTTCAGATGATTTTATTCTTATTTATATAAAGTAATCCTCAATAAAACTAATTACGAGGCTAATTACGTTTATGAGGCGAAACGTTTAGAGTCTATCATTGTTGCTAAAGGTTCTGCAACCAAATATTAGTGACAGGTGCCAATAATTGTGTCTGGAATACATTATGAGTATTATTTCCCTATTATTATATTTCCCTATTGTTTTTTTCATTTTCTTTTCTTCAGTAACGTGGGGCATTAAAAATATTTATATATAAAATGTAAATTATATATAAAATGCAAATAAAATGATTTTATATATATAAAATCATTTTATTTGCATTTATTTCTGAAGATATTTTAAATTCTGTACCTAAATATTTCAACCAGGACTGTATTCTGGCCTTACTACAGCCAAGAAATTGGTTGCTCTGAGGTGGAAACACGCCAAAAAGGTCGTGGTGAGCAACTGAATTCTCACTTTTCTTGATTTAATTTACTTGGGGTTATCCACCACTTATGTGATCAGAGTTGAGGAGTCCAATATTGTTTTGTACAAGTAAGCAGCTGGAAAACTGATGGAGTGGATCTAACCATCCGCCCTGATAAAGTTCCAGATTGCAGTCAATGGTCCTGGAGTGCCATCGGGTGGGGGGATGGAGTGAGGGTGGGGTTGGCTTTTGTTTTTTTTGTCTTTCATTTTGCTATTGTTTATTTTGTGGCTATTAATTACTGTGGCTTTTGTTATAGTGGTTATTATGGTTATTATTGGCTTTTTTCAAATTTTAAAAATGGTTTTGGTTTTATCATATGGTGGGGCAAGCTGCATGAACCTCACCACTTCACAGCTTTCCAAATAAACATGATTTTTACATTAATTATTTCATACACTTGCCTCTGTGTCTCACTAAAAGTAATCGCATAAAGTAGCTGCATAGGCATCTACAGGACATCTGGGGCAACTTCCGGACTGACCTACTCACCCTGCATATTCATCCATGCAGGAGGGTTTGTTTACATTTGTGAAGCTGTCTTGCACTGCAATTATAATATCTTCAAAAGTCAGAAATTGTTGATTATCCTGTGGACTATTATGAGCACAATCGAGAGTTATTTCACTTCAATGGTTGACCGTATTTATTCAAACTAGAGTAAACAGACGAGGAGCTAACTTGAATGAAAGAGGAGACACAACATATGGTATGATTCTTGTATTCGGTTTAGGTAGAGATAATTTTAACTGCTTTATATACTGTAAGGTAGTTCAATCTAAAACAACTCTCAAATAAATGTAATGGAGTAAAAAGTTCAATATTTCTATGTATGAAAAAATGAAATGGATATACTCAAGTAAAGAATAAGTGCCTCAACCACTCCTGGTGTTTATCAATACCACCCAGACCACTGTTATCTCAAAGGGAGCTGTGATTTCAAGCTCTCTTATCACCAAGCCAGTCCATCTCTGTGTTTTCATGTGTGCATCTTAAGAAATCACATGCAAATAGACAAAACACAAGCAAATTAAGGAAACACCTTCATCAATTTGACAACACATGCGCTGCAAATACACACAACACAACCAAACAGACAAACGTGCTAATAAACACAACCCAGTAGACAAACACACTGCTAATACTCACAACACAACCAAACAGACAAACATCTTAAGAAAACACCTTCAAATAGACAAAACATAAATAAATTAAGAAAACATCTTCATTGATTTGACAACATGTGCTGCAAACACACACTACACAACCAAATAGACAAACACACTGCTAATACACGCGTGACTTGTGACTTAAAAATCCGGTGAACCTTGTGCCGAAGAGACAAACACATCAGATCTGTGTGAAGTGATGAGGACATTGTAACTTTACTCAGATGAATATATAAAACAAACAGAAATGTCATACTTCCATCTTTTTTTCATTTTAATTCATTCGAAGTTTGGCTGCTGCTTTTTCAATTATGTCATTTCGTTGCACTCGGTTTCTCTGCACTGGTGTAATGTGGCAGGCTGGAGAATTAACAGCTGTTTATCTTGATTAACCAACTCCTAATCTTCACATAAGAGTAGTAGATGTAAATGTGTATACATTTTAATCTATTGATGGAGATATGGAAGATAGGAGGAAGATAGGAGGAAACACAACATGCAAACGGGAGGAGAGGAAGCATGGGGAAAGGAGAAAGGAGACATGCAATAGAGAGGAGAGGAGAGGAGTGGAGTGGATGGGGAAGGAGAGGAGACGAGGAGAGGAGACGACAGGAGATAAGAGGAGAAATGGAAAGGAGAAAAGAGAAAAAGAGACATTCAAAAGAGAGGAGTGAAGGAGATGTGGAGAGGAAACATAAAGAAGAGGAAAGGAGAGAGGAGGAGAGAAGGGGAGTCGATGGGAAAGAAGAGGAGACGCGGTGAGGATAAGGGAGCAAGCATGAAGGAGAGGAGAGCATTCATCAAAAGCAGAGAAGAGGAGAAGAGAGAACAGAAAGAAGGAGTCAGAGCCATGAACAGGAGAGAAGAAAGCAGAGGAGAGAGGAAGAGAGGAAAGGAGAGATGAGAAAAGGAGAGCAGGATTATTACTGTATATACACCTACCAAACTTTTGATTAGGAACACCTGTACATCTGCTTATTGATTCAAATCATGCAGATACAGGTCAGGAGCCTCAGTTATGCTTACAACAAACATAAGAGTGAGGAAAAATGTGATCTTGACCATGGCATGATCGTTTCTGACAGATGTGCTCGTTTTAGTATTTCTGAAACTGCTGAGCTCCTGGAGTTTTCATGCACAACAGCCTCTAGAGTTTACTCAAAATGGTTCGAAAAAACAAACAACATAGCTCTGCGGATGTAAATGCCTTGTTGATAAGAGAGGTCAGGGGAAAATGGTCAGACTGGTTGGGCTGACAGAAAGGCTACAGTTACTCAGATAACCACTCATTATAACTGTAGTGAGCAGAAAAGCATATCAGAATGCACAGCACATCCAACCTTGAGGGGGATGGGTTACAAAAGCAGAAGACCATGTCGGGGTCCATTCCTGTCATGGCAGAAAAGAAATCTGAGGCTGCAGAGGGCACAGCCTCACCGAAAGTGGACAGTTGAAGACTGGAAAACTTACTCTGGTCTGATGAATCTGGATTTCTGCTGAGGCACCGCAGATGGTAGGGTCAGAATTTGGCGTCAACAGCAGCATGGTGTCAGCAGACCAGGCTGGTTTGAGGTGGTGTACTGGTGTGGGGACTGTTTTTCTTGGCAACCTTTGGGCCCCTTGATAATTGCCAGTTGTTGCTGACCATGTGAATCCCTTTATGGCCACAATTTACCATCTTCTAACAGCTACTGCCAGCATGATAATGCACGATGTCACAAAGCAAAAGGTGATCTCAAACTGGTTTCATGAACATGACAATGAGTTCAGTGTAATTCAATGCCCCCCCCAGTCTCCAGATCTGAATCCAATATAATACCTTTGGAATGTTGTAGAATGGGAGGTGGGCAGCATGAATGTGCAGCTGACAAATCTGCAGAAATTATGTGATGCAATCATCATGCAAGTACTGTTTCGAACATCTTGTGGAATCCATGCCGCGAAGAACTGAGGCTGTTTGGAGAGCAAAGCGAGGCCCTACCTAGTATTATTATGGTGTTGCTAATAAAGTGCTTGGTGTATGTTTGTAGGAGTGTATGTGTTTGTGATAAGTTTTGACCTCTGACTCTGTGAATAGCCCCACCTACACCCTCCCACACTCTCACAGATGCACAAAGCAGACAGACAGAGTGTGTGAGAAAGATGGAGACAGTGGCGTCCTCCTGTCTATCTCTCTCTATCACTCTGTCTCTCTCTCTCTCTCACTGTCACACATACTCTGTCATGCTTGCTCTCTATTCTGAATTGTTCCGTTCTCTCTCTCTGTCTCTCTCAGTTGGGGTCATGCACCTAAAATTCACACTGAGATCAACTGCACTGCACAGTCCTGGTTGACATTATTGGCACCCCGTAATTTAGAATATCTTCAGAAATATACGCAAATTCACCAATTTTGTGTAATCACAATATTTTAATGAAAAGGTCCAAAGTTACTCAACAACAACAACAAAATGCTTTTATATACTGAAATAAAAAATACACTCTTAAAATTAGTCCTGACTTAATTATTGGCATCCTTTGGAAGAATTTAAATTAGACCCTCAAACAAAATAAAAAACCAATAACAATCACATGCGCTTAATTTGTGTTCGGATGACCTGAATAAACCAATGAATGATGGTTTTACTGCATAAAAAGGGGCTGATTGTTTCAAGTTTCTTTTTCACAATGGACAAGAGAGCTGTCTGAGAGCATCAGAAATGTTATTATCAAAATACATAACAATTCCAAAAGCTCTGTTTCAACAGTTTGTAATGTTATCAAGAAGTTTCACAATCATAACACTGTTAAGACACTTCCAGGACCTGGTGCTAAGAAGAAACTCAATGAGAGAAGACTGCAAAGGTTGATGTGGATTGTGGTAAAAACACCTCCCAAGACATCTAAAGAGCTTCAGGCTGACTTGGAGCAATCTGGAGTGGTGGTTTCAACCCGTACAATACACGGCACATTAAACCAAGTAGGGCTCCATGGGCGAAGGCTAAGGAGGACACCACTATTGAAAAAAAGACACAAAAAGGCAAGATTTTTATTTGATAAAACTTTCATAGATAAGCCAAAGTCTTTCTGGGATAATGTTCTATGGACAGATGAAACTAAAGTAGAGCTCTTTGGGAATGCAGTGCTTCAGTTTGTTTATATGTAACAAAATGAAGCCCATAAGGAAAAGAACAAACTACCAACAATAAAACATGGTGGAGGTTCTATCATGCTGTGGGTCTGCTTTGGTGTCTCTGGTACTGGAGCCACTGAATGTATCAAAGGAATGATGAAATCACAAGATTAACAAGGCATTTTAGAGCCAAATGTGTTACCCGGTGTCAGAAAACTAGGTTTGAGGCGAAGGTCTTGGGTATTTCAGCAGGACAATGACCCAAGTCACACATCCAGCAGCACAAAAGAGTGGTTTAAAAGGAAAAGATGGTTTGTTTTGAACTGGCCAGCAATGAGTCCCGACCTAAACCCCATTCAAAATCTTTGGAGAGAGCTGAAATCTGCCATTACATAAAGAACTCCTGCAAACTTAAAAGAGCTTGAACACACAGCAATGGAAGCGTGGCAGAAACTACCAGCAGACAGGTGCAAGAAGCTTCTAGATTTAGAGGCTGTCATTGTTGACAAAGGTTCAAAAAAGAAATATTAGTGAAAAGTGCCAATAATTGTGTCCACTTACATTTTGTGTTTGTATTATTTCACTATTATTCAAGTTTTTTTTCTTTTGTTCAGTAACCTTGGATATTGAGTTTAAATATTTTGATAATACAAAATTGTTTAATTTGCATTTTTTTCTGAAGATATTTTAATTCTGTACCTAAAATTCAGGGGTACCAACAATTTCAACCAGGACTATAAGTAAAATACAAGAATTTTAAACAAGATAAATAATGAAAACAATTACAACAAATACTATCAGTTAAGAAAAAGCCTTAAGATAAAAGTGAGTTTTAAGAAGAGAATTAAAAGAGGATACTGATTTTGCCTGTCTCGGATCCTCAGGCAGTGAATCCCACAGCTGAGGGGCCCGGACAGTAAAGGCCCGGTCAGTTGAGATTTTGGAACTGTTAGTAGTGCCTTGTCAGAGGATCTCAAGCAGTGATTAGGCTCATAGCGAGGGAGTAGATAACAGATACAGGCAGATGCGCGACCATTCAAGGCTTGAAAAACAAGCACTAAAATCTTAAAATCAATTCTAAAACTCACAGCTAAGCAGTGATGGGCAACAGCAAGGACTGATGTGATGTGGTTGCTTCTCTTAGAATGTGTTAAACGTCTGGCAGCAGCGTTTTGTGTCAGCTGTAGTCTTTGGATGATTCGCCTGCTGATAACAGAATAACAATAATAATAACAATAGTACAGTTTGGAGGCGATAAAAGCATGGATGTCCTCTTCCAGATTTGCAGATGAAAGGAATGACCTGATGATGAAATATCTCTGCTGTACAAAGCAGGATTGCACAGTTTTCCTTACCTGATTGTCAAAAGACAACTCTGAGTCAAAAATAACACCTAGGTTACGGTCCTCTTTATTAGATAAGATACCCAGACTAAATGAGAGATTGTTAATGGTGATAATGCTGGGGCCTGGTCATGTTATAATAATTATTTATGATTTCGAGTCATTCAACTGCAGGAAATCCATCACATCATCTGGACATCTGGTACCGTATTTGATCAAGGCAGGACATAATGGACACATCAATGGTACTAGGCTTTATCAGAACACAGTTGCGTAGTGTCCACATAGCAATGGACATCAATATCATGTCTATGCATGATTTGCCCCAATAGCATCATGTATATAGTAAATAAAAGGGGACTGAAAATAGACTCCTGTGGAACCCCACAAAAGAGAGGAGTGGGAGAGGAGGAGGAATCTTCTATCATAAAAGAAAAAGGACCTGTTACGATTTATATCAGATTACCCAATCCAGAGTCACATCACTGATGCCAGCATAGTTTTTCAGATGGCTGATTAAGACATTGTGGTCCACTATGTCTAGGGCTGAGCTGATTTATGGTCATCTTATGCATCCTCTGAGTTGTTTATTATAGGTGATCTTAATCTTGACTGGTTATCCAACAAAGAAGAGAAACTAAAAGATGTCTGCCTTGAATAAACCTTACCTTATCTCAACTGACCACAGCAGCCGATACAAACTTAAATCTTACATTAATTGATGTCCTTCTAAGAAAACAAACCCCATGATTACTGTGCGTCTGGTGTTCTTGCCCATGATAACAGTGACTACTGCCCAGCACATTGTGTCAGAAACTGGAAAATTTATATCATACTAACATTGGAAAAGTGTAAAATAGGCTTACTCTTAATACGATGACATGATTGAAGCTTTTAATAATTATGTCATTGGACCATTTGACAGGTTTGATAACGTATTCATACAGAAGTGTCCCCCGCTTAGTCCTCACATCAAACATAATAATACATTTTCTCTCAGACCTGTCACATTGATAAATTTAAACATAAGAAAATATTGTGGTGTGGGCAACTTTGATGTACAGATCATACACCTCAGTGCTCCTGTTATTACTGCATCAATTTTACTGTTTTTAATTCAATTAATTCAATATAGAAGACTGTTCAGGTGTTTCCACTGACCTAAACCAAATCCTATGGTGCACAGAAAGTGCCAAAATTCGAGAAATCAGCATAGAGTTAGGTACTTAAGTATTTGGACAGTTACACAATTTTTGTAATTTTGCCCCTGTTAACTACAATAATTGATTTGAAACGAAGCCATCAAGATGTGATTGAAGTGTAGACTTACTGCTTTAATTCAAGGGGTTTAAAAAAAATATTGCAGTAACCGTTTAAGAGTTACAGCCATTTTAAAACATAGTTCCTCATTTTCATTTTTGCAGTATGTTTTGGGTCATTGTATTGTGAAGCGCTATCCTATCAGTTTTGCAGCATTTGGCTGAATCTGAGCAGATAGTATAGAACTATACACTTCAGAGTTCCTCCTGCTACTTCTATCAGCAGTCATATCATTAATAAACACCATTGACCTAGTTCCATTGGCAGCCATACTTGCCCATGCCATGACACTGCCTCCACCATGTGTGACAGATGATGTGGTGGCTTTGGATCACGTTCCGTTCCTTCTCCATAGTCTTCTCTTCCCATCATTCTGGTACAAGTTAATAGTGGTTTCATCTTTCCAAAGAGTCTTGTCCCAGAACTGGGCAGGCTTTTTCAGATGTTTTAAGGCAAAGTCTAATCTAGCCTTTCTGTTCTTGAGTGTTACCAGTGGTTTGCACCCTGTGGTAAACTCTCTGTATTTACATTCATGAAAGCATTTCTTGATTGTAGACTTTGACAATGATACGCCTGCCTCCTCCAGAGTGTTCTTGACCTGGGGAGATGTTGTGAAGGGGTTTTTCTTCACCATGGAAAGAATTCTACAATCATTCACTTCAGTTTTATCATGGTCTTTCAGGCTTTTTGGTGCTGCTGAGCTCACCAGTGCATTCCTTCTTTGAACCAAATTGTTTATTTGGCAACGGCTAAAGTTTCTGCCATCTGTCTGATAGGTTTTCTTTTGTTTTTTAGCCAAATGATGGCCTTCTCCACTTGCATCGACACCTCTTTGGACCACATATTCAGAGTTCCCATGAACAGCTACCAAATGTAAATTCAACACTTGGAATCAACTCCAGACCATTTATCTGCTTAATTTGTAACTAAATAATGAGGGAACAGGCCACACCTGGCCATGAAACTGACTGTCAGTTATTTATCCTCTTACTTCTAAGCCTCTGAAAATGAGGGAGTATGTATAAAAATGGCGTAGAGTGTGAATTACAACAGGGTAGTGCACTGTGTCTGACACACAGTTCTGATGGTGCATATGCCAAGGACATAAGGTAGTCCATGATCCAGGACACATGGCAGTAGTCTTCCCTCCCCAAGTCAGGCTGAATTATGTTAAAGGTGCTGGAGTAATCAAAAAACATGAATCTGACCACACCTCCTGGCCTGTCCAGATGTGTGTAGGCACGGTGGAGCAGGTATGTCATGGCATCATCCACTCCGACATCCAGTTGGTGGGTGAACCGCAGGGGGTCCAATGAAGGCTTGACCAATGGCCTGATGAAATCCAAGCCCAGCCTTTCAAAAGCCTTCATGATGCTTGAGTTCAAGGCTACTGGCCTGTAATCGTTGGGGATACTAGGATGGGCCTTCTTCAGTACAGGAACCAGGCAGGATGTCATCCACAACACAGGGACCTTTTCCAGATGTAAACCGAGGTTAAGAGTGCTGTAGTATAACAGACAGCTGGGAGACCACTGCCCTGGAGCACCCTTGGGCTGGTGCCCTCGGGACAAGCAGCTTCCCAAAAATGTTCCTTTACAGTAATGTGACAAGTAACTTAACACTTCAATGTTAAATCATGGAATAGGATTTAACTTTAGGATTAAGGCTGAGTTTAACAGTCTGTACAAGAAATATTACTTTTTAAACAGTCAAAAAATTCAAAAAGCAAAATTCTTGGAAAGTCTTATAGAGCCATTTGATTGGTTGTGCAGTGGTTTGGAATACACTCTATATGTGGACACCTGAAGATTCCACCTATTGTTGAAGATTGTGATTCAAATAGAACACTGTTGTGTGGACTGTCACTTAATTTTTTTTATGTGACAAAGAACCACCCTATGGAAATAAAAGAGCGAGGTGGACGGCTGAGAAACTCAGAGCGGGTTGGAGACTGTAACTGAGCACTCACTGTCCATTCTCCTTGCAAGTATATAACCTCACCACTCTGTGTCCTGCCTCATAACTATGTTTATATCTGTTTTAGGTTTTTTGAACCTGACAGCTGGTGCATTAGGATTTCCCTTAATTGGAACTAAGGGGTGTAGACCAAACCAGGAAAAACAGACCCAGACCAAAGCACACTAAAGCATGTGGACATTAAATACATATATGCACATATATATACAAACACGACAGAATCAATTTGTGCTACTTAGTATTTGGAAAGAGAGAGACATGCTTAGAGAGGGAACCAGGTATAGAGAGAGGGTGAGGGAGACAGACAAGTGGACAGACAGGCAGTCATGAGGTTACTTAGTGTTTGAGTTCAATACTGACCCAATACACTGCTAAGAGCCTGGCGTCACCAGCACTCTGTGTGTGTGTGTATATGTGTGAATGTCTGGCGTCACTCAGACAAGCCGCTTGTCCAAAACACAATGTCTGTGTGTACTGTATGTGTGTGTGTGTGATTGATTTAGGTGGAGCCATGGAGGTAGAGACACAGAGTTGTTGCATTTTCAGCCAAACTGCAAAATCAATGCAAAGTGGATTTGAATGAAATGAGTACACACTTCTTTCATCCAGTGTATTTGTGTGTATGTGTCTGTGAGACCCAGCTGGTAACCCATGGCGACAGAGCGCTCTCGGCCATTACAGCTGCAGCGTCTCTGCGGCGACCATTAACGATAATGTTGTTGTTGCCGTGGCTACAAATACACTCATTCCACTCCATTTGCATTTGGAGAGAGAGAGTTATGGAGAAATAACAGAAATATAAGATGAGAACTGGAGAGAAGAAAGAAAGAAAGACAGAAAGAAAGAAAGAAAGAAAGAATGGTGTCTGTTCTCAGCTCCCTCCATCTGTTTGTTTTCTTTAATCCCTATGTGATTCATTGTACATCTACAGAATCCAGTAGAAAGACCAGAAGGCTTTCAGTCTGTGACATCAGCATGATGCAGTTAAAGTTATGCCCGGTATCACTCTAAGGCTGAAAAACATTATGACTCAATTTACAGTCATATTGATACACTTACACACTTTGCTGATATTTCCATGGGTGAACAATACCAATCTTCATTACCACGATAAGTGTGTCTACATGAACTGGAAAGATGGAAAAGCTGTAAGAAAAGACAAGTGATGGCATTTGTCAGTATATCATTTTGTTTCTTTGGATGGGGTGAACTCACCCGACTCGCCAAACACTTTGCTAGAGAATTATGTTAGTATTGTATGATTCCGCAATACTTTGATTTACAGTATGTTTGATTAACTTTTTTTTTTTTTTAATTCTCACTTTCGACACTATCCGTGAAAAAACTGCAGTATGTTTTACATTATAGTGGGAAAGACATTCTCAAGACATCTTGTAATTGCCCATCCTGTGTTTCCACCATAGGAACTTTCCAAGAAACCCAGAAACCTTTTTCAGAACTTTACTTGCATTTTGACCAGCAGTCCTGGAATCGAAATTTCACATTCTTCTCCAAAAAAACCCAACAGTGTCAGTTGTTTCAGCAAGTGCCCCCTAAACAACATACATTACATTCAAGTGACAAAGCCCTCTAGTGGCCTTGGGAAATATGATGGGATCAGAGAGGAAGTCTGGTGATGTTATTGTAGAGCAGGGTGGATGGATGGGTCAACAAAACATCGAACTTTAATGGCATGTTAACAAAGAAATTGTTTCAGCCATGTTATTCTGTCATCGCTCTCATGTGCATCTGATGGAATAGGTACGCTCCTATTTTAATCAATCCAGATGTATACACAGGCAGCATAGCAGCAAACATTTTACTTGCACTATTCACTTAAATGTGTGTAATTACAGTGATTGTGTAAGGGGATCTGAGTGCTGCCGAAATGCAAGTGACCTGCAACTAAATTCCTGAATGTCTCCATTGTAGACACAGAAGGAGCACTAAATTTGGTGCTGCAGCTCCGCTAACATGTTGCTCATGCTATGCCTCCTGTGTAGACACAGTATAATGTATGAGACCACTGTTCATTTCCCATTTCCCACCAATAGTCAACATTGTCAACATTGACCATGATTTTTTCCCAAACCTTAACCACGTGGTTAGTATTGTAATCAGGATGATGAAGGTCGGCTAACCTTAACAAAGTACTTATTTATACCTAAATGTAACCTAGTTGTTTTGGGCATAAACCTAACCAAAGTTTAACCATAGAGTTGTCACATCATGAAACAGAAATATTTTTCAACTTTGATTTGTAACAGTTTTGGAAGGCAAAGACAAATTATGTTTTCCTGCTAATAGGGGCATCAAATCAGAAAATGTTTCTGCATCCTTCTAGCTGGCAAGGACAAACCACATATTTTATCATTTAATTTGGAGTATCTGTTGCGGTGCATAGTTCGTGCCCTGCAAAAAGTCTCTGCTCCGGGGGTAGTACTTTCCAATGGCCAAGGAACTATTGGGGTGGAGTTAGCAACCCTAGATGTTGCTGTTGGTGAAATACACTACTTTACATTTTACATTCTGCAAAAAGTTTTTTTTCTTCCAAAAAGTGCAAGTTTAACCGAAATGGAGCAACTGAGGAGATTTAAGAGAGGTTGACCAGTGATAAATTTAAATCATTGCTAAAACTGGTGATTGATTGATTTTTTTTAGCTACTTTGGGGCAGCACAACAGTCAGCAGCCAGTTAGCTTAGCGTAAGGACTGTAAAAAGATAGCCTGTCCTGTCCTGTCCAAAAGTTACAAAATCCATCTGCCAGTGCTTTTAAATAACACATTATATCTCTTTTGTTTTATCTGCACAACAAACGGCAAACAAAAGTGTAAAAACAACACATTGCATTTTTATAGGGCTTATATGCTGGACTATTTCTTGGCTGGACACAGTGACTTCTTCAAGCCATCACAATGACACGTGAGTACTGAGAATGAGGTGATTACAACTGACACATTAATTAAGTATCTGATATTAATTAGTTATTAACCAATCAGCACCTAGTTTCAAGAGCCAAGACAGGACAGAGTTATATCAAGTATTCCATGGAAATTGGATACCAGCCTAAATGTTATTTTAATAAGGAAATCTCAAGTGGATGTACAGTGTATACTGTACATCCACAGTACTACAACATTTAGTAAGGTTACCAACAGAAAAAGACTTTTCTAATTAGCCTCCATGGATGTGAAGCGTATTCATTATGATTTGGCCGATGTGAAGATAGGTGATAGGACAGGACCTTCCAGATTCTACACACTGGTGGCGATGGAGTAAAGTCAGCAGGTTGATGATAGAAACTGATGGAATCCAGAGAGTTGAATCTCTCTGGACATCTTGGTCATGGTGGGGATGGCCACCATGACCAGGATTTCATGGGAAGGTGGTGGGTTGTACAATAGTACATCTGAAAGACAGAAAGACAGACTAGAATCAATATTTTTATCACAGGTGATTGAATGAACAGGAAGCAGATAGTAGACAGCAGTTTTTGCTCTTTCATCAAAACACACATTGTCTCTATCTCACACACAATGTTGCTGTCAAATTCATAGACACAAACACACAAATAGTGTTAAGCTGTGCTATGGCCCCACAGAGAGCGTACAGTGGGTTGATAACACTTGGCGTAATGCCCTCTTAATAGGATAATATTAATAACAATAACAATAACAATAACAACCACAATAATCACCTTCCTCAACTCTATCTTGTTAAAAATCTCCTCTCTCTGCTTGTTTTCACACTTTAAGTTGCCGTTTTGAATGTCTTCTGAAGCTCTAAGTGGTTAGTGAACACTCACAGCTTCTGCTACATTTAAAAAGCAGTAATGTTGGCAATAATTACCTTCCTGACTCTCTGTCTGTCTCCACACAGTCACAAGCCTCATTAATTAACTCCTTCACTTCTTCTGATGATGTGTTATTTCAATTAAGAAGATATAAAAGGACATATGTGAAGTTTTTAGTGGTGTTTAAAAATCAACAATAATTTGTTTTCTGAATCTCTGTCTCAATAAAATCCAAAAGACTCAGTTTAGACGATGTTTTCATGCTTTAAAAAGGCATGAAAACATCTATCTGGACGTTAAGAAAACAGACACATGAACAGTAACTTCTTGTCTTTCCCCCTGTCTCTCTCTGGTTTTTTATTGCCTCATACATGTTTTAGCTGATCAATGTCTAAAAGGCTGAGAATCATGAAGATTAAGATATTGTATATCTTATACAGTATCTTAATATATCATAATGGCCTTTTCAGTTAGGGTTAAAGGCTCCCTGTGGAGCTTTTAACCTCTACTAGAACTATGGAGCAGTTAATGGCCTCTTGTTTTGTTTATCTTGTGACACACAAGGACTCACGTGGAGGGTGGAGAAAAGGAATGCATTCAACATGTTTTTTAGGTCACAATGACACACACAATGCGTTTTAGTGAGTAACACTAAATGTAAACATAACTTTTGTTTATTTACAAAAAACTCCACGGGGCACAAAATACAACATACACATTGTATTAGGCAGATCACTAGTGTCACACATATGTTAGTTGATTGGTTATCAGCTCTCTCATTCATACTTCACCATCGGTGACTCATAAATGAGCTGTTTGGCTGTCAGATGACTAGTGACATCCTAGTATCCATATTCATACAGGTGTCCAGAGTAGCACGGGACATGAAGCCTTACCATAAATCTTCTGGCATCAGTATGCAGCTATCAAATGTACATTTCAGACCATTTTACAAGATTATTGTCTAAAAATGAGTCAGTTGGAAACATAAAAAGAAAGCTCGAGACAGGGTTTTCAGTCAACTTTTGGGGTTAGCTAGCTATAACTGATTAAATCTGCCAGTGACATTCGTTACTTCAAACACCAACACAAAGACTGTTGTCAGCTAGAAATGATAAGTGGCTTTTGTTTTCTTCTGTGAGAAATCAAAGACCCATTGTTGCAAATTTACCAAAAAAAAACCTTCTGACATCCAGCCCATCCCATCTAGTTTCTGTAATTGCCCATCTTAAACTTAATGCTGTTCCTTCATCTGTTCCAGCCAGGAAGTTGCTTCCTTCAAGCAAGGATGTTTGACCACAAGAGCCTCAGCTGCCATTGCTATTTATTTATCACTTGGGTAAGCTTTGAAGCCATACATTGTAGATGCAAGCTTTTCTAGAATGTCGTGCTTTAGGTCTCTTGTCAACTTAAGGTGTTTGTTGTTCTTCTCAAATTCAGTATTGCCTTCTCTAAGTTTCAGCTCAATGTCAAATGAAAATGTGGGAACTGGAGGAGGACCTGGTGGCCATCTGCTTAGATGTTCTGGAGATGCCTCGCTTGAAAGTGTTTTAGTAGATGCAAAAGAGCTGGAATCTTACTCAAGTGAGATATGCACAACAGCTGTTTGTGGCAACTCCTCAGTTTCAATGAGAGAGGTGAGTTTCCATCAAAGTTTGGATCTTCTTATTGCAAACTGAAATCAAGGTGTAGTTCCAACTGTTCTTTTATAATCTTAATCAGTGCATCAACAGAGGCTGGTCGTGAACTGAGTTTTAATTTTCTAACCTGGTCTGTCTCAACAGCACAAAGAATCATGGGTTGTGGGGGATACAGCTTCCATTGTGCTAATGAAGAGACATTTAGGATGATTACACAGAGTAATAAATAAAGATACAATAATTGCTTAATAAAGAACTACTCGCCATTGGCTGGTTTCAGTTCAGTTTCACTTGTATTACACCGCTTGGTGGTCAACAGCAGCAAGCCATCCATCTTGTATGCTGAGAGTAGGACTGTATCATTGAGGCCAGATTGCAGGTGGATCATCAGACTTGTTTTGTAGGGCTGATAGCTCATAGGACCGAAGATGTTCTACATACCAGGAGTCATAATCACAATAAAGAAAAGAAACATTGTGATTCACAAGGTAGATCTATTCTATTTTGCAAAGTTTAGACAGTCCACCATTGACTCCGACAGACAGAAACATTCCACAGTGCCATCAATATTCACCTTTTATGTCTGTTAGATTGTGTTCAATTCCATCAAAACTGCCCATGCACCATCAACCTCTGATACTACAAGCAATGGAAGCAATCGGAGCAGTGTGGCATTTTCATGCCCATTTCCTCCTAATGTTCCTTGAGACAGAAATTTTGGGAATTGATTGAGGTCCACTTCAACACTAATGTCATTCCCATATCACTGTGCTGCTATGGGAATGATGTGATGTAATCTTTTGGTTAAAATGGTCTAAAGTGAAGTAGTTAAGCTGGATCATCTCTTTAATGCAAAGGGAAAGCTCCACAGAAATGATACCTTCCAGAGGATCATGCAGTAAATCTGGAGGAAAGCCTGTGATTGGATGTAAGTAATTCAGGGACTCACACAAGACACAGTAACCTTTAACACCAAAGTGGCTGCTCAAAGTGTCCCTTTCTTGTACATATTGTAAATGAAGGTCATGGCTGGCTTTGGTTCTCTGAGAAATGTCCTCATCTCTGACTTCAGTTGCGTGAAACTGCTCTCTTGTGGCCATACAGAATCTGCAAACATACTTTACAAAGCAACTTAATCCATGGGCAGCCAGACTGTCAGCAGAAACAGAAAAGATGATGCCTTTTACATTCTGACCAACTCTTTCATTTAAGACACTATCCTGTTTAAGAGTATGAACATCACGCTCCAAAGGAGCAAGGACAGCTGCATATCCATACCTATGGAGGTCTGTCACTTTTGCTAATATTGCTAGCTGTATAGCGTGGAATGCTGATTGGTATTTTGGTAACACATCGGCAAGGACCAAGTGTTCCACACAAAGTTTGTGAATTTTATGTGATGTGCCAAAAGGTTGGCAATTTCAAGCTCAATATATAGCTGGAGTAGTAGGATGAGATGCCCTGTTGACAGTAACTAATTTTCAAGGAAATGGCATTATAGAATGAGACATATTGACCAGGCTCAGTGTTTCGTTCAGTAATCTTGTTAAGAATGTCTTTGTTTTTATAAGAACTCCTGAATTGTTTGAAGGATGGGAACATACATGATGGTATGTCACAGTTGCTCCAACTGATACTCTACTGGCATTACACATGGATAGTTGCACCTTTAGAGGTAACAGCAAATAGAACATTAGAGTCCACAACAGCGCTAGCAACTTCATAATGTTTAGGCTCTGCAATATTGTGAACATGTCTGTTCAATATGTCACCAACTGCCTCCTTGATCAATGGCTGAGATAAGGAGAAGATCTGATTCAAGTGGTCCACTATTTCTTGAGTAGCAATGTTTGAGACATGGAGGAAAGCCTGCATCTTGGCAATAAGGAAGATGCAGTCAGTTAATTTTTTAGATTGTAAATTTCACATTGATCATCATGCCCCACTTCTATGTTCTGCCCTGGACATTCTTCATGTAAATCACTTGTAACCTCAGAAATACTGGCTTGGAGATTGTGGGGATCCTCACTTACAATGTCACTTTGAAAGTCTGATGCAAGACTTGCTTGGGGTGGTCTATTTTTATGGGAATTGAATGAAGAGTACACATTTGTGCTATAGTTATAATCCTTATCCTTATGTGGGCATGCCACTGTTTCATGATTTTTTTAAATTCTGTCTGAGATGAAAGAAAAAAATAGTTTCATAAAAAGGTTGCTGAAATGTGCATAAAGGGCATTTAGTTAACAATATAATAATAATAAATAATAAAATGCTTCTGACTCTGCTCTGCACCACTGCTGGGGTGTGCAGTATGATATCTTGACAAATAAGTTCTCAGTGCGTTACTAAATGTACACTTGCAGTCATTATAGAACCATGGAAGGGGGCTATATCTGGAAAAGTGGTTGTGCTGCAGTCTGTAGTGTTTAAATGATTGTATTCCGGAGACAAATCTTGAATGAAATTTCGACCCATTTTTGGACAAATGCGCTTTCTTTATTGCAGGCAAGTATAAAATTAAGTACTATATAATTGGTGCAGTGCCAAATAAATATCAAATAGGAATATGGTAGTTTTGAAATAGACACGTCAATTAACTGTTATTATATGGATGAATACTGTTAAAAGTTTTGTTTAGATTATGAGCAAGTAAATGATACTAGAATAATTGGTACTAGAAAAATGTTTGCATTACTTTTCCAAATTAGCAAGCAAACTCCCATACACTACCTAACTTCAAATGATAAATTTATTTGCAACATTTCGTTGCAAGACTTTCATCAGGCAAATAGTTTGTGACAATGAGAAGCCAACTTAAATAGGAGAGGCTGTAAGCCTGCAACCAATCACGTTACTCCACGTGCAATAGAAAGGCATAAATACCAAACATAATTTTACTATATAACAGTTTCTAATATCATAAATGTGCATCACGTGTATGGATGCACAAGTTATGACACTTTTGATGGGAAATGTTTTACCTGCTTAGGGATGGGAGAAATGATTCGTTTTCATGGTTACCCTCAGGAAGACGGTGCAGGCTTGTCTGTACTAATTGACTGGATCTCTTGTTCTAATTGAAACTGGCATGGACAAAATGATTCCTTATGTTTTACCCCTTTTTGTTTACAAACAGAGGTGGATCTTTAAAAATGAAATACATTTCATGGTCAGATTTGATATGCCAGTGTTTTTAAAAAAAAAAAAACAACTATATAGCAGAGTGCTGAGTGATAAACGTAACAGAGAATTTCTTTTGTTTTTACCTTACCTTTTCAAGTAAATCAGAGCGCATCTCTTTGAGGGCCAATTCATATGCTTGATTAATCCACAGTGATGGGTATCCCCATTGTGCAAATCTGTTTTTCATATCCACAGTCTTTGCCATGAAGTTCTGAAATGAAAGATCATTCTCTATCAAAAAAATTGAAAAGGATCTGATAGGGAGACCCCTTTTTAAGGAAGTAGGGTGAAAACTTGTAGCCAGCAACAAAGTGTTTTTGTCAATGTCCTTCCAGTAGAGTGTTGTAATAATGGATCCCTTGTTTTTCTTGACCAAACATGTCTAAGAAACTCACTTTTTACTATAATTTGATGTAAATTGCATGTACTGTCAAAACTGTTCAACAGAGTAAAAATCTTCCAGTTTATCTGAACTTCCATTATAAATAGAGAAGATATCATCTATGAATCTGTACCATTTTATAATCTTAGACAAATGTGTGTTCTTGCCTGGATTGAAGATAAAATTCCTTTAGAAAAATACAACAAATAAACATAGCATAATTATGTGCACAAATGTGCTCCTGCTCATACCTCAAACCTGCAAAATAAAAATAATTTTCAAAAGTGAAATAGTTATATTTCATAACAAATTAGGTTAGGTCAATTATAAACTGGTTAGGAGTGTTGGATGAGCTGTTGCAATTAATGCCTCCATACCACCATAATGGGGTATGTTAGTATAAAAGATTGTGATATCAAGACTTATCAGAAGAGCATCATCTGGCAAATCATTAAGGCTGAAGTTTTATCAGTGAAATCAGTGGAGTCCTTGATGTAGGCTGGCAGGGTCTGGACAAAGGGCTTAATGAAACAGTAAACAAACTTTGACAGGAGACAACAGGGAATTTGTCTGCTATCTATCTTTTTAGCATCTTCAAAATAAGAGAGTATTTCCTATTGAAAATAAATGGTGGGTTCATGATATATCTTTTTGTAGAATCATTTGTCATTTGACAGTTGAGAAAGAAATTCAAGCCCATATTTCTCAGCATCTTGGATACAGATATCACCCCCCTTATCAGCTGGTTTATTGACAATGTCTTTATTGTTGTAAATTCATGTCAGTTCTTCCACTCTAAGTTAAGTTATGTGGTGGTGCGTGTTGGGCACAACTCTACAAAAAATATTTATGGATGCATTGTTTGTATCTGGGCAAAAGGTGCTTTAGGCTTTGAAAACAGGTATAGTTGCACACAGTGCAATAACACCATGAAAACGAATCATTTCTCCCATCCCCACACAGGTAAAACACTTCCCATCAACAGCGTCATTACTTGTACATCAACACATGTGATCTATATGATACGCTGTCCCTGTGGACTTGCATATGTTGGGAAAACCACCTGAAAACTTAAACAAATGATCAGTAAGCACAAGAGCACAATGCACAGGAACAATTGGGATTATCCCAGAGCTGTGCATTTCAATGATGCTCACCATGACATCTCGTCATTACATTTCTGTGGTATTAAACAGGTGGTATTTATGCATTTGTATTGGTTGTGGGCTGATTTGATTGGTTGCAGGTGTAAATCCACTCCTATTTAAGATGGATTCTCATTGTCACAAACCATTTTCCTAATGAAGGTCTAGAACTGAAACACTGCAAATTAATTGACCATTGGAAGTAAGACAGTGTGCCGGATTTTGTTTGCTACCTTGGATCAATTTATCCCCTTCATATGCACCTGTCTCATGAAATACTGGTTTTCTGTTCTGAGCCATTACTTTTCCCCCAAAGAACAGACAACAAAGTAATTAGATTTTTATGCATTATCTTTAAAGGTAGGTATGGCAGATAAGTATGAACACATTTGTTTGGACAGAAATAAAAAACCTTTTAAAGTAATTTTTTCAGCTCTACTCTCTGGGAAGTCACTGCATTTTGCTTTTGTAGAGCAGATATGTGTGCAACAAGAACTTGCCCCACAATAAACGCTTAGAGTCATCTCTACACAGTCATATCCCTAAATACGATGTTAAGTTGTCTTCGGTTTAGCCAGCTCATTCCACTTACCAAACAATTAATCGTGGCGTGTTTCCTCAGCTCCCAACTCTTCACCCAGCTTCCAACTGTGACTGGCTTCCTTGAAATTAGAATTACAACGCTTTGTTTAAATCTGTCTCTCCGTTCTGCACTACAGCTGTCACTTTAAGAAAAAATCTTCTGCAAAGAAGTCCAAATTAACGTGGTGTTCATTCAACACACTCACAACCATCCGTGCCTTGTGGGTGATTGTGGACAAAGTTATCTTACTGAGGCGAGGTTGTGTTAGCTTGCTAACTGTTAGCTAACAGTGCCATTCAGTACGGCGTGCTTTACCAGTATCATCTATTTGTAGAGAAAATTTTAAAATTCAGTACATGGCCTGTAACTTCCGCTTGACAGTCCAAGACTTCACCTTGAAGGTTTTCAAGGCACATTACTTCAAACAGTCTGCTAAGGCGAAAATGTTTTTTTCATCACATTTCAATGAAGATATAAATGCACCACAAAGAGTGACAGCCCTACTTTGGCATCAGCAGTTTCCACAACCACACCTCTAACTAAAAATATTACAAATGAACATACAGTAGGTATACATTAGTACAACCTATGATTGCATGATTTTTGGGGGGGGGTTACAGTGCATGGTTTGCCAAATATGGCGGAAAATTACCAGACATTGTTTGTATGCAGACCTGATGATTTCCTTATCCTGAATGTTTAAAGCCAGTGTATTGTGTTAAGTGATTTTTAAGGTCATATTATGTCAACTCTGAAATAACAGGGTGGGAAAGTGTTGTGTGCTGATTAAAGCTTTGACTGTTCTGTTGTTTTTTAGTTGTTCTTGTTTCAATCTCAGTCTTATCTGAACTCCTGACTTGAACATGTATGGTTTCATTCTGAGATTAGTGCAGTTTTGACAGGCTTGTCTGTATTTATTTATATTTGGGTTGAGCAATAGTATTGCAACTTTTTTTGTAAAACCAACAGTCGAAGCCTCAAAATTATTAAAAAAATAGATTTAAATCATGAAAAGGAAAAGCATGATATCATCACATTTGAGAACCAGCAAAGGTTTGGAATTTTTGCTTGGAATTGACTTATAAGTAATCAACTAATTGCTTCATCTTTTCTTCTATTTACTGTTGGGTAAATTAATATATAACAAAGCGTTATATTTTATAAAGTCCTCATATGTTTTGAATGCAAAAATCTCAATTTCTAAAGTAACTAATTAGTATACCTTTGAGATAAATGTAGTGGAGTAGAAATTTCCCTCTGAAATGAAGTGAAGTACAGAAGAGGTTGTCATGAAAAGAAAACATTCAAGCAAGGTACTAACACTTCGATATTGTAAAAAGTTACACTGAAGTAAAAGGCATGAGTTAACTACATTTTGCCATTGAGACAAAGAATTTTTCAGGTCAGACAGAAACAGAGCCTAAGAACCCCACTGGATTGTTTACATGTGTTATCTGGCTCTGCATGGCTGCTTGTGATGATCATGTTAGACTTTCTTCAGACTTCACTTGAACAATATACAGTACATCTCCTCCAAAAGCACAGATTCCAGCATCATTGTGGGCATTGCACAAAAAAAAAAAACCCTTGTTAATCTGGTGACTTGATCTCCTTCACATATAGTGACTTTAAAACCAAATGCAGTGCTGCTATGAATAAAACAATATTATTTATTACAAGAAGCAATCAAAGGCATTAAGCCCATCCTTGATTCGTCAGTTCGATTATTTTCTTGAACAGGTGGCTTTAGATGCAGCTTCGAGCCATCTACAAAACAATTCAAGTGCTGTCCATAAAACATACACACAAAAACTGAAAATAAATAAATAAATACAATGCAATAGGCAAGGATACATTTGGATCTAATTTGAAGAGGTAAAATAAAATTAAAAAATTAAGCTAAAATAGAATAAAATAGATAAAAAGGAAAATAAAAATTGCAATGCATTTACAAGATATGACTAAATAGTCCCAAATTTAAGAAAATGCAGTGGCAATTAAAATATAATTATAACAAAATTAAGTTTACGTCCTAATACACGTATTTTACAGATCCCTAAAGCCGACCCACCAAGACAATGGTGCTTTGTACAAGATCTTAAAACCAATTAATTCTATTGTTGTTCAAACAGCCATTGTTCCTGATGTTAATTCCCCTCTGGCCTCTTTACCACTCAATTCTAAATAGACTTATAGAGTGGTGGAATTGTGTTCAGCCTTCTTTTCCTTTCCATTGCATCCTGCTAGCCAGCATCTCTTTGCTTTTACCTTTGAGTGTCACCAATATGTATGGTTGCAATTTTTATACTCTATAGAGTTTCTTTGAATCACTTATAAATATGCAGTAGCATTAAGGAGAGATCTTGATAACCTTATGCTCCCAGGTGGAAGTACATTGCTTCTATATGCCAATGATTGCCTAGAGGTTCCCCCTCTGAGGAAGTCAGCAAAACAGACACAGAATGAGAATTAGGTCATAGTGCATTGCTTGCCAAGCTGCAGTTTTGTCAGCCAAAGGTTACCTACTTGGCATTTATTTTGCAAAATGGGCGCTGTCTCCTCTTGCCAAACTGCTGTCCGCAGCAGCCCCTCCTCACACAGAGACAGGAATGCATTCTTTCTTGAACATGAATGATTATTTCCGGCGCTGGATTCACAACTATACTGCAGTGGACAGTGTCCATCATGCTGCTACAGTGAACTCTGCACCTAACTCCCATTTAAAATTCAGATTTGACTTTCTTTTGTGATTGTTCAGCAATGAGACCCTCAGATACACAATATTTTTCAGGTTATGCTGTCAACACTGAAACAAGTGTTATATACACACACACACGTAACTGGTTATAATGTTGTGGCTGATCACTTTCAATTTTATTTTGTATTAAAGGTCCGACCAATGAATGCTGACTACATGTGTAATAATGTACTAATAACTACTGAGTAGCCATGGGTTGGAACGTCAACGTGTTGTGTTGCAGCTGGTATGATGCCATTGCAAAATGGTCTCTAGTTCTAGGTATATTTGTTCAGACACTTGCTCTTATCTCTCTCACTGGCTGTAGTCACATGCAGAACCTGGTCAATTGGCT
The DNA here is from genome assembly GCF_016859285.1 of Xiphias gladius. Classification (NCBI taxonomy): domain Eukaryota; kingdom Metazoa; phylum Chordata; class Actinopteri; order Istiophoriformes; family Xiphiidae; genus Xiphias; species Xiphias gladius. The sequence goes on from NC_053402.1 coordinate 2,634,063, forward strand.
ACGGGATGGTCTTCCTCATCTGCACATTGTTCAACCTATCAAATCATGCATAGAAGTTTTTCAGTGCATCTGGAAGTGAGGCATCACTACTAGGTGCACTTTAGCCACTGTATTCCCTTTCCTCTGTGCCAGTTTGTCTTTGTTCCTCATGACAGGTGTTTTAGCAATCTCCTTGTGTTAGTGTTCCTAGTTTTTGTTAGTTAGCCTAGTCTTGACCACGTCTTTTGCTCAGTCCTTTTAGAATCATTTGCCTGTTCTATCTGCCTTCCTGTGTACCGACCTGTTATCTAGTAAAGACAATGATTATTGTGAAACCCCTTTTCCCTGAGTCGTGCTTTTGAGTCCTGTTATTTTGAGGTAACAGTGTTTCAGTACGAACTGGTCACTATGGCCAACTCTGCCTCTGTGCAAGCTGCCATTTGGTCTCAAGGCAGATAGATTCAAAGGCATGAGGAACAGCTTACCTAAATGATGAGATGCGACAGCTGATCGCCCACTTTGATTCTCTGGGTTCCATTGCTCCTTCTGTAATGCCATCTCCCACTTCAGTTCCTGCCCCAGCGGTTGAGCCTCTGCAGACTCCTGCTCCTGCTTTCCTGCCATCGTCTGTTCCTATCAGTACCAGAGAGATTCTTAGGTGACTCCAACTACTGCCGCGCCTTCCTGGTACAATGTGGACTGCACTTCGAGATACAGGCTGCAGCCTTTCCCACTGAATGCGCTAAGGTAGCGTACATCAAAACTCACCTGAGTGGTCGAGCTGAAGCCTGGCAATGGCTGAGTGGACCTGAAACTCCCCCATCTGCTACTCATTAGACCTCTTCACTTCCACACTCTGCAAATTACCACACCACTCAAAGTCCAGGGGAAGCATTAGCAATTATGGACCTGCGTCAGGGCCATTGTCAGGTTTCCAACTACGAAATTCAATTCCACAGCCTGGCAGCAAGCTGTGGCTGGAAAACCTCCTCCCTGCTCAATGCCTTCCATCACGGCCTTTCAAATCTCATCAAGGACCAACTGGTGGCACTGCACCATCCCACAGACCTTGACTCATTCATCACCCTTGCAATTAAGATTGATAATTGCCTGAGAGAATGAGAAAACAGAACCAGACAAACCATGACGCCACCGTTCCAGAGGGGGCACACCTCTAGCAGCAGACCCCCTCCGTGATGCTCATCTGCTTGTCTTGCACGGACCCCTGCTTTGCCAGTGGCTCCTGCGTTCCTTGAGGGACCCATGTAGCTGGGCCAGGCTTGACTCACCCCAGAGGAATGACAGCACCGTCTTTGAGAGGGACGATGCATTTACTGCTCCCACCTTGCATCTGAGCCCCCTGAATCCCAGTCACTCCCTAAATCATTGGATTTAAGAATTCCCAGACCGCTCCATGGTCCTTGCCTGTTACCATGCCCACAGAGAGGTCTTTAGCAAATCCCAAGCCACCTCTCTACCCCCTCCCCTTGAGTATGATTGTGCTATTGATCTGCTTCCCAGGCCTGTACTCTTTGTCAGCTCCAGAAAGAGAGGCTATGGATAAATACATTTCCGCCTCATAGAAAGCTGGAATCATCTGTCCATCCTATTCAGGATCTTCTTCGTGGATAAGAAGGACAAGTCTCTCTGTCCCTGCATCATTTACCGTGGACTCAGTGACATCACCATCATCTTCTCTGCGGACTGTTGCCAGATGGACCCAACTAAGGTAAGTGCTGTGGCCGAGTGACGGAGCCCCACTAGTAGGAAGCAGCTCCAACGCTCCTGAGGTTTTGCCAATTTTTACAGGTGTTTCATAGGAAATTTCAGTACTGTTGCTGCTCCTTGCATGCCCTAACATCCTCCAATGTAAAATTTCAGTGGTCCCCACAGGCAGAATAAGCCTAAAGGTAAAGTAAACTAAAGACAAGCTTCTCCTCCACACCATCCTCACTCTCCTTGACCCTCATCCCCAGTATGTGGTGGAGGTGACTGTTCAGACGTGGGCATTGGAGCTGTCCTATCTTAACACTCCCCAAAGGATAAATGATTGCATCCCTGTGCCTACCTTTCCAGGAGATTGTCTTCTGCGAAAAAAATTATGATATACGGGACAGGGAGCTGTTGGCTGTCAAGGTGGCACTGGAGGAGTGGAGGCATTGGTACCATCTAGGATCCAGAAATATTAAACCTGATGCTCTGTCCTGCCAATTTGACTCTGACTCTCAATCCAATTAAATTCAATTAAATTTTATTTATACAGCACCAGCACCAAATCATAACAGAGGTTATCTCAGTGCCTTTTTCATCTAGAGCAGGTTTAGACCTTGCTCTTTATAGTCGGGGCCAGTGCAAGGAAGAACTCCCCTTTAACAGGTAGAAACCTCGAACAGAACGCAGCTTATGGTGCCGTCTGCCTCGATTGGCAAACTCCCCTCTAACATTTTGCCTTTCTCCTATGTGATGGATGCCGTTACGTGGGGCATCGAAGAGAGAGTTAGCCAGGCTAATGATAATGCTCCTGTTATGGAGAGTGGTCCTCTGAACTGGTTGTTTGTCCCTGTCCCTCTCTGCTCTCAGGTGATCCTCTTGGCTCACGCCTCTGATTTCACCTGCCATCCTGGGATAAAGCGTACCATCTTTGTCATAAAGCAACACTTTTGTTGGCCATCCATGGAGAAAGAGGTTGGAGAATATGTGGCAGCCTGCCCCGTGTGCTCCCAGAACAAAAGGTCATGCTTGGATCGCCTAGAGACATGGTGTCAGACTGGGGGCCCCAATTCATCTTTCAATTCTGGAATGCGTTCTGCTCTCTGCTCAGGGCCAGGGTTAGCCTCTCCTTCGAATACCATACCTAACCCAACAGACAAACAGAAAGAATGAATCAAGAGCTAGAAACCTGTCTTCGCTGCTTCGCCTCCCACAATCTCTCATCCTGGAGCAAACAACTCATTTGGGCTGAGTATGCACACAACACATTACCCTGCTCTGCTTCTGGTTTCTCTCCCCTTCAGTGCACTTAGGACTACCACCCACGACTGTTTCCTGATTTAGAGGCCAAAGTTGACATCCCCTAGGCCCAAGCCCTCATCTGCTGTTGCCACCACATTTGGAGTCGCACTTGCCAACAGCTCCTCAAAACCTCAGCCCAGTACAAGTTGTCGGAGGATCGGAAATGGTCTCCTACTCCTTCATACAAACCAGAACAGAGGTTGTGGTTGGCTGCTCAGGATCTCCCTCCTCGAGTGGAGTCAGGTAAGTTAGCTCCTCATTTTGTGGGACCTTTTCCTATCTCTGAAGTTATCAATCCAGTGGCTTTTCATCTTAAACTCCTCAGATCTTGGAGGATCCATCGCACGTTTCATGCTGTGTACCGACCTGTGCTCTAGTAAAGACGATGATTTTTGTGAAACCCTGAACTTTGTCCTGAGTCGTGCTTTTGAATCCTGTTGTTTTGTGGTACCAGTGTTTCAGTCAGTTCTTACTGATTCTTGTTGCTTTTTGTTACACCCCTAGTGAATACCAGTGATATATTCAGAAAAATTGACATAATTTTCAAAGATAGTTCCCTTCATATGAAAGTTGCTCACTGGATGCATACTTGAAAAAGCCTCCACAGGCTTCAGTGGCCTTCTGTGTTTTTGGGCACATAGAACCTGTACACTACAGTCCTTCTCCAGCTATAAAAGGACTGACTGTTAAGAGCATGCATGTTTGAGGCGTCCTCTGGGTGACGTACTGTTTTCCTGTTTGGCTCCCTGCACACCAGAATGGAATAATATAATGTATTGTTCCTCTACACTTACGCTAAAAAAATCAAGACAAAGCAGTTATTTTGGGGTGTCAGTAATGCTCAGAAAAAAATTGTTCATTGTTTTACAGCCAGTTAAATGGTCGTGAATGAGAAATGTCTTTTTTTGGCCAGTGTGTGTCACACAATGCTACACTAGACAGATCCAGTGGGGTTAAAACATTGCCTGTTTCAGTCTAATGCAGTTTGTAGATACTTTTTTTTTTCTTTTTCTGAATCTTCTGTCCTGCACCTGGCTTAAATATAAGATGGGATGTGCATACATCTACCCATCAATAGAAGAAGATTTCCATAATGTATTGTATACTGTAGCTGATGAAGACAGTGCCAGGAAAGACATGTTCAAGTGTGAACTTCTTCACAAACTATCATTAAAGATTTAATGTGTTCACACTCTCAAAAAGGGCTGGGTAGGGATTTTTTGGAGCATGTGGGAACTGTGTGTTAGGATGTTAGACTGACTTTGGAGTTGAACTCTTGGTTTGGTGACATGTCTGTCTAAGGTCATCAGTCTGATGCTGTATGACAGCACAGAGCACAGCTCAGCAGACACACAGCAGAATATAACATCACGCAGCAAATTAAATCAGGACTTTTCGACCTCAGAAACACCCAATCCCAAAGCCAGAGATTGTGTCAAGCGAGAAACATAGCAAACAGACAGAAATACACTATAATAGTGGTAGCTTTTTTACTACTGTGGCTACATGACGGACCATCACTCATTCCAATAAAGCTTTTTTGAATTAACCTGAACCTGAGTTCTGTTAAACACATAAATATGTTAACAAAGTACAGACGGAGTGCACACAGCATAGACACAGAAATAAGTGGGTACAAAAAAACATGCCAGACTATTGTGATTGATGACATGACTCCAGGAAGCACCTATGCCTGGCCAAGAAATTGTCAGGCACATAACCCCCTCATAGACAGCATTTTGTTTTTACACCTTGTGTTTTTGTCCTGATTAAAAAAACAAGATATAATGTGTTATTAAGTGAGTTTTTTCCAGTTGTTATGAAAAGCTAATCTAACCATCTCCTGGCTGTAGTTTATATAATATTTATCATGCAGACATGAGGTGGTATCAGTCTGAACTTCTAACTGTGTAATAGAAAGTAAGTGAATAAATGAATTTCCCAAAATGTTGAACTGTTCCTTTAAATTCATTTATATTTGGCAGAGATAGAGAAAGAGAGGCCTCAGATAGCTCCAGCCTACTCCCCCTCTGTAAATCCCTCTTCCTGGACTTTTCCCTCCTGGCTGCACGTGTGTGTGTGTTGTAAATCTATCTCTGTGATTAATTTACAGCACTGCCTTCAGACATTCAACTCCACTGCTGTAGAGTGCATGGCCACCACAGCTGTCTGAGTGTGTGTATGTCTATGTGTGTGTGTGTGTGTGTGTTTTGTGTGTGTGTGTGTGTGTGTGTGTGTGTGTGTTTGTGTGTGTTCTGATTGTGAAACTCAGCATGGCGCTTTGGGTTTCCATGGCAACAAATTAAGAAGCTCAGTTTAGTTAGCTAGGGTAGACTCTCTCTCTCTCTCTCTCTCTCATAATGAAGGAATCTCATAAATATGTCTGAGTGTGTTAATGCAAAGTGTGCCTGAGTGTGTTGCAAGCATGAAGTTGCAAGCTGCTTGTCTCGGTACATGTGTGTATGTGTGTGTGTGTGTGTGTGTGAGTGTGTGTGTAGCAGCAAATACATTTTAGTGGCTCAACATCTAAAAATAAAGAAATATGCATAAAGGCAAAATCTTAACAAAAAGCAGAGTGAGCGACCATGAGTGGGCTACGGTCAAACGCTTCCTCTCATACTTAAGAGAGGCACACTCCAGGACAAACAGCTGAGTTTGTTATCCGCTGCCAGAAGGCAAGACGACAACCTAAATCTGTTAATGGCGTATAAATGCTGTATGTGTAATGCGTAAAATGAACAGACATGGAGCTTGTGGCGTGACTGTATTTGTACAGTGAGACTAGATGTACATTTTATGTACACCTGTAAACAAGATATATACATGTATAAGGATTTTTTTCAATTGTCATTGTTCATAATTCTTTTCTTTCATAAACTGTGCTCATTATTTTTTTCTTTTTCTTTAAAGAAAAGCAAATTTACTGTTACCCTTGTGTTTTGTTTGACATTGGCTTTATTTTGTCATTGTTTGGTGTCTCAAAAACACCACTGCTTTATGTGTAAAAATAATAATAATTGCATTTCTTTCACATTTTTTTCATTGAATATGGTAGTCTTTTCTTCTGACCAAATTAAAACACAATATGTAGAAAAGTATCAAAGTGTCAACCCTTCCCTTTGCCACAAACTGGGATGCACACTTGATGAAGGTGACAAAATATGTAAATGACCATAAAGCATTGTTATTACACCAAGTTTGGGAATATCTCATGATTTATATGTTAGATGAGCATTTGCATTTGAACAAATATATATTACTTTAGTTTGCCAAAAAGTTATTGACAGAGAAAGAAATGTACAGTATCCCGTCAGAGCTCATAACAATCTGTTATAAAACTCCAATAAAAGGAGGGACAGGAATAAGTCATCAAGTGTATTAGTGACTAGGTGATGATCCAAATTTGGATATTTCTTTTGTGTAAATCTTATCAAAGATGGCCCAGGGTCCCCAGGACCCCAAAGAGAACTCTTGGGTTACGTGAAACTGTAATGGTAATGTTGAAAACTATAGAAGAAAACTGATCAAATAAAAGCCAACAAGAGGAGTCAGATTGTCAGGTAGTTCAGAACAGTTTTGTGTGTTGCTTTTGTTGTGTCTCCCTTGACCTCTGACATTCTCTGACAGATTGCGATGCCTCCATTGCAATGTCAGTTTTTCGTCCAAGTTAATGTTACATTTGCTTCGGTCTGAGGGTTCGCTGATCTCGTGGCACTTGAAGGGGCACTCCACTGATTGTATACATGAAAATCAGTTTACTCATGATGTGAAACCTGCTGTATAATGTCTTTTGTGTCTTTAGCTTTGTAAAATTTGATAAAATTATCTCGATGATGTCATCGGGGTTATTTGAAAGTGAGGTTGTAAAATTCAAACAGATGGCATGCTTTACAAACATGGGGGTTTCAAAGACACTAATGAGTTTCTTTGTAGAAAATGTAGAATCCAGGGGGGTGTATTACAAAGTCAGTGGTTTTGCCCTTTAAGTTTTATTTTTGAATGGAAGTGCGCAGTGTTGTTCTGGCTCTTATATTTTGTGTTGACAGGACTGCCACATACTGTATATGAAATCACTGCCTATTTTCTACCCCAGTGCACTATATTTACCTACTCCACCATTTTATTTCAGCATCAAAATTATCAGTTTAAAATTTTTACACTAATTGTTGCTCTCAAAAATTCTCACAATAGAACAAAAAAAGGGAATTGTCAGAACTTTACACTTAAGATATTTTGTGTTTGGAGTCAAATTGTTGACAGGAAATGAGGCAGGACCAACAGAATCCCTAATAAAAACAAACAACAATGAAATACAGCAAAAATAAAATGTTCAGCCTTTGTACAACCTCACAGTGACCTCAAACTCTGGTCACAACCTAAAATTCACCCTTACCCGACTGAAGTGGAGACTTGGTCGAGGGGGGTAGACTTTCACGCCACTGAGGTTACAGAGAGGTCACACTGTACCTGTCGTCATGGCGACAGCTGCTTGTAGGAGACAGGAAGTATACAAATGGGTCTGTTTAGAAAGAAAGAAAGAAAGAAAGAAAGAAAGAAGGAAAGAAAGAAAGAAAGGCAATGATCATAACAATATCAGTCAGAACCAGTATGTATTTCATGACTATATTTGAATTTAAATCCTGTTCTCAGAGTCTTGGCTGGTTTCTCTCACTCTTTGACCTCTTGAACTCCTCCCATCATCTCACCCTCACTTCCAGGGTCAGACATAGGTCATGCTTTATGAGACGTGTTGCCGTGTGTGTCTAAGTGTGTATGTGTGTGCACTATTGCCCTGTAAGTGAAGGATGTTGCTGTGTATTTAGATACTCTTTGTGCATAAGATCTTAAATTTCTTTACAACTACAAAGAAAGGTGTTCATGTGATGCCTATGGAACGTAGAAATCAAAGCTCGGGCTGGTCTATGATTGTATGATTACTAGGCTCAAAATTAACAAAAGATATATTTACAGAAAATAAACTATGTTTACACAGACACAGTATATATTTACTTGGTAAAGTATGTTTTTTGGATAAATTATATAAATATATTTTTACTAAAAATCAAAGGTTTGTTTTGTGGAGTTAAATGAGTTAAATGGAATAAAATAAATTAAAATAAATCTTGATTTATCTGATTTATCATATCTCCTGCGGCTACATGGGTGCTGGTTTAGGAAACGCTCCCGGAGGTTGTATCGGAGGGTAAACACAAACAATGTCTGTGGTCATTTAGGTGGAGGACATGTTGCAGACATCCAACAGTGTGTGGGCTGTTGTCAAAATGAACATATGTTTGGCTTTGTAATGTTTTTTTTGTAGTAAACATAGTAAATCCCAATATTACATATAAGTATTTCATGCCACAAAAGACACAAGTAAAATACATTAAATCTCGAAAACATTTAATTAAATCCAGCAAATACATAATGTATTTTATGTGTGTAAACATATAGTTACTTGCATACATATATTTAATGCCACATATTCTTATAGAATTATCACATCTTTGATCATAGTGATCTTAAAGACTTCTCAGTTCCTCTCTCTCAATCTGTGTTCTGTCTGTCTGACCTCTTTACCTCTTGACCTCTGACCCAGTACCCTGGTTCTGCCCTGTAGCAGGGTTAACCTTGGCTCTGCAGCCTGCTGTCAGAGAATCACTTTTTCTCTCCAAAATTCCATTTGGTGATTTCAGCTGGTACCAGATCTGCTGCTACACTAGGGCACTTGTACCGCATTGGTGACGATAGAATGATCGATCTGAAAAACACTGATAAATGTTCCTGCTCCATCAGTCAAATGTGTTTTCTGTTGTTAGTACCACGGACTGAAGGACTGAACAAGATCACGTCTCTGCATGGAAGGATAGAAACACAAACACATGAGTGATATGTGGCTGTGAAGTGAAGATTGAGCAGCTATTTCCTAAAATCTCCACATTATATTATGTAGTGACATTTAAAGACTTAAGATTTCAGTAGTTTCATGTCCAAAAATGTAAAATTGCTAGCGATTCCTTAAGAATTTTTTTTTATTTCAGAGTGTAAAATATCAAATAGATGTTAGAAGTGTGGTGGAACACAAAAAAAAATCCCTCCAATGTCTTTCTATCCTTTTCATACAAGTACTATTACTATACATTTTTTGGGAGCTCTAAGTTTCCTGATTCTGTCTGTGCAAAGCATTTTAGTTTCACCATATCACTGCAACAGCTGTTGACACAAAAACTGGTTCCTGGTTCTGACCAGGGGATGACAGTAATCAAAAGGGTTGAAAACCAGGAAATTAATTTTGGGTAATAAATGGGGGTGTCTAGTAACAGATTAATACTTCACCACCTCTTCAAGCCTCAAAATTTTATTTTGCCTCCTCAAGCCTCTTAATATTCCTAAAAAGAGGTAAATCCATGAGGAAAATATTTTTGCTCCCAACCCATGTCAACATGAGGGGTCACAAGTAGAAATTGCTTCATTTTAAGCAGTTTAATGCCAAATGTTTGGGAACAAGTACTCTAAAGAGCCATAGGCTTAAACAGACTAAAAAGGAGGAATAAGACTAATTTATCAACCAACTTACTCCTTCTTACAATAAAGTGAGACTAACCAATAAGGGTAGCTCTCAAGTGACCAAACAATTAATCAAATGTATGCCCTGAGCTGGAATAGTCAATAAGAGGTAAAGATTTCCTCCACGTTCCTTTGTTCATTCTTTACACAATCTTTCCAGTCATGTTACTCTGCAAATGCAAATATGATTTTAATGTTTTAAAAGGTTAATTTTATTTGTTTGTAAACTATAATATTTCCAGTAGCAATTAACTTTTGATATTAGCAATAATCTAATACATCTATGATAAATTATAGGGATGAAATAAGAGGAAAGTATGTTCTGACAATGAAAGTGCATGGAAAGGGACTGCAGACATGGAAAGGGACTGCCTCCTGAGGAATTAAACAAAACAAAACAAAACAAAACAAAACAACTTACAAACTTACAAGAAAACTGCACCTTGTGATCGGAAACTGCCATATTTTGAATTATACACAATACTTCACACAACATACTGTTATTCACCATGAATATGGACTTCCAGCCAGCATTTTAAATTTAAAAACTGAAGAAATGAAGAAATGATAGTTAGCGCTTATTCTCTATAAATATGGGTCCTGCTCTTGCTGTCAGAATCATACATTTGTACTAGTACTACCGTCTGTTTATCCCCAGAATGTAAACTTTTCATGAGCTAAGAACAACAGGCATTTTTCAGATAATCCCAATGGGGTTTGAATGGAATAATTACAGTAAGAAGTATTAGAATTATTCAGTCTTCTTGCTCTGAGGTGACTGCACCACCATGCACCACTGTGCAGTAGTAAGACAGTGCATTATTTTTACTGGACAGCAATGCTACAATACTCTGATACTGTGCTTTTGTGTTTCCCAACAGTGAATGAACTACTGATATAGTAGGCGTGTATGTATCAGTTAATGTTATTCTACAGTGATATTGTTTAGAGTTTGATACTATTTTTATGTTTGTATTTTACAATGGATTACATTACAATTGTGTATAACGTAGGTAATAAACCCAAAGATTATATTAGAGAACAGTTATACTCACAATTGATAATCGTAGACTTAGCATTAAAAATACACTTCATATTCGACTTCACCCTCTGATTTCGGTCGTATTAAAGGTATTGTATTAGGAATATTAAATAATCAATGAAATATTTAAAACATTGTATTGTGTGGTTTATGGTTTTATTATTATGTAACTTATATTACATAATAAAATGGATCATATGAGTTGACTGAAGAGCCACTGGAGGCTGCAGTTCACCTTTCAAACAGCAGGTGCCGCCCTCCTGCCATTTCTCCAAACAGCCTAACGTGTTTTCTGAATGTGCATTTTATTAAATGTGATTGCTCTCTGCATGTGTTTCTGTGTGTTTGTGTATGTGTGTGTGTGTGTGTGTGTGTGTGTGTGTATGTGTGTGTGTGTGTGTGTGTGTGTGTGAGAGAGAGAGAGAGAGAGAGAGAGAGAGAGAAAAAGAGAATGAGGGAATACGTTTGTGTCTGCCTCGGTTAGTGTTTTTTTTCCCCTTTGCTTGCACATGCAGAGCTGCAGGTGCATGCGTAACAGTGAAGGTGTGTTTTGCTTTAATTATGTGTTTATGTGTGGTGTGGGGGTGAGTTCAGGGACAGTTTGTATCAAGGTTACATAGATTTTTTTCTACAGGATCATATAAGACACAACATCAAGCTAAATATGTATTATTTTTTATAACAAACATACAAAACGTCTCTCTTTCTCTTCACCCTCTCTTTCTTTGTGTTTGTGAGTATATGAGTGTGTAAATAGGGCCCACTAACAGAAAAACAAGATAATGTGTTCATTACTGCATGGCTCACCCAAACTTTTGATTTACCACTTTGGCAAAACGCCAAAACTGTAAGACAGAGGAAAGAGTTAGAGACACAGAGAGGGATTAAGAAAAACTAATTAGAACGTGTTGGAGGGAGAGACAGACAGGGAGGTGGTTCCATCCTAACGAGGTCTCCTGTGATGAATGTGTGAGAGCCTCTCTAAAATATTGATTAGTGTGTAATGAAGCAGAGCAGACAGACTCCATCCAACACTAAGGAGAGAAAGACACAGGCAGACAAAGAGACCGGGGAAGTACAGTATGTGTTTATTTGCGTATGAATTTTGACTTTCACTCGGTGAGTTGAAAGAAACTACATGGTCAAAAGAATGCAGACACCTGAGCATTCCACCCATTTGTGATAGACATGGTGGGCATTCATGTGCTGCTATAAAACCTAGCTGCAGGAATTCGCTCCCATTTGGACACAAGAGCATTAGTGAGGTCCAACCCTGATTTTGGGTGAGAAGGCCCAGGTCAAAGTCAGTTTTCCAGTTCAAAACCATTTCTCTATGTAGCTTGCTTTGAGCACGGGGGCACTGTTGTGTTGAAGCAGGAAAGGGACAAGCGCAAACTGCTGATACAAAGTTTGAAGAACACTGTTGTAAATGAATACGAATCCATTATATTAGTATGAACTTAAAATGTCTTCAGAACAGAAGCAAGCAGCATCTGAAATTTTGCAGTAATAAAATGTAAACTAATAATAATAATAATAATAAATCATCAGTTTTCACTAGATTTGATGTGCAGGCAGGATAAAGATTGAAAGATGTTGCACAGCTGTTATTTTTATTTTATGATCCAATTTTAAAGCATGGCACTTTGTACAGCTAGACAGTGCAGGGGAACTAACGAGCAGAAGGTAGGGACCGTCACAGAAGTGCATGCAAAATAGTCAAGAGACCTTTTCAGAGTTTGTCAGTAGTGATGTCACAGACATTTCAAACAAACTTTACTTCTATCTGGACTTCCTCCCACTGCAGGGACAACTTCCTTTATTAAGATTATGCAATATGGCCCAATGAGCTATTATTACCCACTTTTTGTCAGGAGACACTTTAATTTCTTTTAAATTTATCTGTGCCTCCTCCCATTATATACACACCCCCTAGATTTTAAATAAAATCATGGAATATGGCAAATCCATCCCCTGTTCTATTTCCATTTCTCATTTACACCCGGACCTTTGAAGCAGCTATAATCAATACTTTTATATAATAACAATTTATCAAATGACAATGTGAAAACAATGTGAATACGTGAAATGCTTTGCTTGAGTGATGAACCTAAAGAGAATTAGCAGCTGAATCTGCAGCTCCCCTTGGCTTTATGGAGCTTTATAGTGAGTTTCAGCTTATTGTTTAGCTGTCCAGCCCACTGTACATTACCAGGTCAGCACCAAACAGCAGATAGACACAGTTAGAGAGTAGATGATGAACATAGTGGAGCATTAAGTAGCTCAAAAGCCCTCAGGAGATGGTTGAAACCAAAACAGAGCTAAAAGAGATCGAATGTTCATCAGTTGGACACAAACATCAAATTTATGATCATACTGCTTCGTAACTGCTGGACGTTTTAATAAGTTAAGTTCATCATATCTCCTTAGGTAATGATAGGTCAGTGCTGTGTTCACAACTTCTTTCTTCTGCCCTCAAGTTAAGAAAGGTTCAACAGTTACACATCTGATGCTTAGATTAAGTTTTGGACTTTCTTTCTTTTTTCAAATGAAAATACATACTAAGTAAAAAGCACATGTTCAAATAGAAAGCATGCAGTTTGAATTGATTAATTTAGGTAGATGCGTAAAATGTAATTCTGTATATTTTGTTGGCAGCTAAACGTGTAAGTAGGAAAAGTATAAATGACAGTAGAAAACAATTTTGACACAGAAAATGAAGCAGTCTAGAGGATTTCTAACTGTTGCTAATTTCCTGACTTCCAGCACAGGCGTAACCCATTTTTGTTATGAGCATGCAGATAGAAAGACAGATATTTTTGTGCCATAAACAAATACAGATGGTAGCTTTTCATAACGCCCCCACTAGCTTTAACATTTCCCTTAATTGGAACCAAAGGCCCGAACCAAAATTGGCCCTAAACTAAAAGCACACATGGGAGTACTTGTGGCCAAGTGTATTAGCAGTTGATTAATGTTATTAATACAAATCAAGTTAGTGATGTCATGGTGACTGATATATAACTACACAGATCGACAAACAGTATAATTGAGAGATCCAGGATTTTCTGGGACTACAGTGCTCATGAATTTAAATCACCTCTACAGCAATCCAACAGGCTAAGGCATGATGACACTCCGGGCATGCAAAAAGATGTTGGCGCTCACTGAACGCTACAACACCTGATATTTTAGCTTTTTGAAGAAAAATTCTCAGGTGATGATTCAGGATCCCCTCAACAGATTTCAATGGCTTGGGCAAAATAGCATTTGTGTATTGATTTGTCCACCTTTTGTTCACCAAAATAATTTCTACAAGTATTGATGGATCACTGAATGGGCCTACTTTGCTCAGGTCCAGGCGCCCCGGAGGTCTGAAGGCCAATGAGCCAGACCCTCTTTACAGTGATTATCATAAGCATTTCTCATTGTAAACTCACATGACTCAATCAAAAGTAAGGACGTCTGGGTTATGTGTTTTGATGGTGTAATATTGAGTAAGTACTGAGTGAACCTAAGTGACATCTGATAGTATGTATTGTTTTTACATTTTCTTTTCATTTTTCCTATTATAATACAGCTGCACAATGCATATTTAGGCTACAGTAAGCCTTCATTAAAATTAAAAAAGGAAATTTAAATGTTTGACAGAAGGTGATCTATTAAGTAAGGATCCATTAGATCATACTCCAGCCTTTTTCAAAACTCAACACATTTTTCAAACACCTAATTAGCAAATAATCTATTCAAAAAGGGTCTTTTTATTATTATTTAGATTTTTCATTTATCATTGCATTTTATTCCTTTTATATTGATTTAATTTGTATGTTGATTAAAAATGTGAATTGTATTTGCTAATGTGAATGTGACATGAGAATTACTGCATTATTATTTATCGTCCCAAAAGTAGTAGTAAATTTAAATCTACTGAGTCTAAAAATACTGAGATCAGACAATAAAACATTGATTATTTGTATGTTTTCAATTAAATTCCCTCCATGTTGGCAGTGGTGGAATATAAATAAGTACATTATGCTATCATGCTGAATTTAAGTACAATTTTGAGGAGCTTGTAGTAGAGTATTTCTTAGCAGACACAGACAAGTTTTTGAAATATTAATTAATTGATTGTAGATTGAACTACACAGTAAAGAAGTAAAAAATTTGCTTACTCTTGACCAGCTACAACATTACATGCTGCTTACATGCTGATGCATTAGTAATGATAATCAAATGATATATTATTACAAGCTAACTAACTAACATTTATTTTCATTCTTGCTTTATCTGCTCATAATTTTCTCAATTATTCAATTAACCTTTATATCTAAAAAGGTCATAAAATATTGGAAAATGTCCATTACAATTTTCCACATCAACACATCAACAGACGGAAACCCAAAGATATTCAGTTTACTATAATGTAAGAAAAGGAAAAGCAGCAAAGCTGAAAGCTGGATCCTGCTAAGGTTTGGAAAATGAATCAAATGATTAACTGATTATAAGAACACTTCTGTTGATTAATTCACTGATTAATCAACTAATCTTTTCTGTTCTAAATACATTGGGATTCTCCTGCATAATGAATAATTTTGCCTTTGCTACTTTAAGTCTATCTATCTATCTATCTATGAGTAATTATTGTTATATAAGAAAGATGTTTGATGGATAAAAAATAATAATAGTATGATTATTATCATTATTATTATTATACAGCTCAGAATTATATGAGGTAAATCTGTGTTGTTAATTGGAAATAAAAACTAAACACTCTGTTGTCTTTTATCGTCTTTTTATGATTAAAAATTATCCACACACAGTTAAATATCTCCCATAATTTTAAATGAGCATGCCAGTCAGATTGACCTCATCAGACATGACCTACTTTAGCTTCCGTCCTCACCTCTATGCTTTGGCAGCAGAAACAGTCTGACATTACTTGAACTCTTTTTTTAAATCTGCATCACATGTTCATGATAGTTTGTTGATCATCAGGCAAAAGAGCCAAAATTCTCAATCAGTAAGAAACTTAATAATAATTTATGTACTTATTTACAGTATATCCTTAGCCTGACATTAATAATTGGAAATTATTTATAGTGTTTCTTTTCTATTCTAGTTATGTGATCATATTGGTAACATTTCACCTTGCTGAATAGCTTTTGGATGTTGCTGTAATGGAATTTACCTGCAGGTATCAGCGTTTCTTCTTATAGCATATTAAGTACATTATTCATGGTTCTGACGATGTTTCTAATAATTAACAACTCTGCCTCTTTCATTTGAAAGATGGATAAACAGGAAAAACCCAGAGTTAACTGAGCCAATTGATAAACAGCTTCGTGATACAGGTTATCCAGGTCGGCCAATGTTAGGCTCAGTGAGGATAGATAACGGAAATATGGCCTGGATATGTTGAACTTGCTTCATAGTACAGGCCTCTGGGCATGTGACACGAGTGACTTCACCTCCGAAACATCTTCTTTGGGCTACAAGTTGGGTGTTCCCTCCACTTAGTGAAAAAATAAAAGTGACAATAGGACCATCTCCAGCTGCTCTGTCCACTCTGATCACTTCACCTCTGACATTTGACCCCTCAACTTGTTACTATTTACTGTTGAAGTGTCTCTGGGTCAGGGAGTCAGCTGACTGACTGAAGAATTAAAACATGATGAGAGAGTTTTACTGTTTTCAACCAGCAGGTGGCACAAAGCAAAAAGGCCTACAAGCCTCTAAGGTTGGATATAACAGATCTAAGTATGTGTGTGTGTGTGTGTGTGTCTTTGTCTTCCGACTAAACATAACTGAGATAAATAATAAACAGAGGTGTTTTATTTTTCTTATGAATTCCAGAATGGACAATCAGGACACCGAACTGAGTCAGGTGTCACCTTATTTACATGTTCTGTTGACCAGTAACACTTATTTTAAAATCCAAATATTATAATATTAGCATTCTCATTCTGTTCTATTAAATCAAACCAGCCACAGCCACAGTCTCCAGTAATGTAGCTTATTAACCCCCAATATAAACCAAATATAACCCAATGATGTAATACATTATGTAATGATGTAATAAAATCTTTTGACTGATAACATAATGCCACTTTACTGTTATTGTAATTCTGTATTAGAAATGTGTAAAATGTTTCCCCAAAATGATGTCACTTTTCAAAAAATACCCGCTTGTTTCGCTTTGTAAATCATTATTCATTTGTAATTCTTATTGATATGTTTTTAGCAAAGACCTCTGAATAGTTATCAAATTTCAAAAATATAATTATCTGTTTTTTAAGGTTTCAACCTAACGAAATGGTATTAGAGTCATTTCATTTCATTTAACTCATCAACAGTAGATATCAAATAAAAGACCTAAATAGAACTACCTTGCTAAAAATAAAACTGCATCCACAAAATAAAATATATGAAATAAAATCAAAACTTGTATGTGGAAAATTTGTGTTTGCAGAAATAAATGAAATTAAGAATTTAGTCAGTCATATATTATTTAAACTTGCCATCAAATCTGAAGACCATATGTATCTTATATATTTGATATTCAAGACAGAGAGTAATCATAGAAGAAGAATATCTAGCAGGACACCCATATTGCAGATTTTTAATCACAGTCTACATAAGTATAGTCACATGGTCTAGACACAAATTTAAACCACTGTAAAGGATGGAGACCTGAATAATCATAGACAAAAGTACTCCCTCAAATAATAATTACTGTTTCTTGAACAGTTACATTTCTATAATAAACAAATTAATTATTGTGGACAATTAACAATTTGAGATCCAGTGTATGCTCATTACAAATGGTCTATAATCCAAAAACTAAACTGGATTTAGTCTTTTATCTATTCTTACGATAAACAAATTGATTTAAATAAATACCTAGGATTTATCTTATTTAGTTTAAAATACATTTTTAAATTTTGATCTAACAGAATTATAGGATAAACAATGACTTAATCCAGATTCATAGGTATTCCCATAAATCCTATAAATATACGTGATGCAACCTAACCTTAATCTGCATGGATGGTGTTGAGGGTTAATTGCCTGAAGTATTAATGTATGAAAGCAAAAGTAAAACACACACTGCTCAATATCGCAATGTCAAAAGTAACCTAAAATGAATAAAAAATAAAAATAAATCAAAACAAATACAGTTTTTGGGCATTAATGTGTAAATAAATTTCACATTTATATATTTATATGTGTATTACATCCACTGTAAGATATAAACATAGTGGAAAGCCTGAATATTAAAATAGTCGCTGACAGTAGCAGACCTCTGTCTTCTGTCAGTGAACATCAAAAAAATCTAAAATATGGAATATTTAATAATATTCACAATAAATCAATAAGGATGAAAGAACACACATGAATTAAAAAGAAATGCCATGAGGACCAGAAGTAGAAAGAAAAGGAGGCGAAAGGAATTCTGTCTACTGGACTGTTAAATAAAAAAGGAAGGAAGTGCAAGAAAAAAGAGGGAAAATCGTAAGGGGGAGGACAGATGGAAGGAGAGAAGAAGTGAGTATACTGTAGAGGGAGGACAGAGAGAGAAAAAAGAAGGGAGGGGAGGAAGGAGGGAGGGAAGGAGGGGGTCGAAGGTCACTCTCATTTTTTGTCCATTACTGCTCAGGGTTACATTCTGGGTGATGGCTGTGTGTGTGTGTGTGTGTGTGTGTGTGTGTGTGTGTGTGTGTGTGTGTGTGTGTGTGTGTGTGTGTGCGTGTGTGTAAGGAAGGAGATTCAGGAACAAACAAACAAAAAAAAAAAAGAAGGAAGAGGGAAAGATGGACAGGAAGCATAGGAAGAGAAGGAGGACAAGGAGCAAGCAAACAAAATGGATGTGATGAGAAGAAAAAGGACAGAAACTAGAAAGAAAGGAGGGGAGGAAAATGAGGACAAGATGGAGTGAAGAGGAAGAGAAGAGGAGAAGAGAGTAGAAAAAGGCAAAAAAAGAAGTGGGGTGAGGAGGAGTAGGTGTAGGGAGGAAGAATTTGTATTTGACCGCAGGTTGACCTCCTCCCTGTCACCCTCTCACCTCTCCTTCACCTCCCTCCCTCCATTCTTCATCCTGGACAGAGGAGGCCCTGCACACACACACACACACCACGACTTGTCCTGGTAGTGACCTCTGCTCTGCTCAGCAGGAATGTTGAAGGAGAGGATAAGTGAATCAATGGGCTACACACACACACACACACACACACACACACACACACACACACACACACACACACACACACACACACACACACACGTACACAAAGGAGACATACCATACACACAGACAAAGAGACATACACACACACACACACACACACACATTCATGTGGCAGAATCAAGCGTGCTTCACAAGGAGATTTTAAAATAGAACAATTGTAGAAGAAGAATAGCTGATATTCTCATCACCACCGTGTGTGTGTCATATTATAGATGAGGCAAATGGAAAATGGAAAGCCAAACGTGTCGTCGTCACTTGCTAAAGGAACAGAAACACACACACATCCACACACACTCACATACAGGATGATATATGGGCAGTAATCCACACTAAGGCCTTGGTATACACACACACCCACAATCAAAGGCTCAAGACAGACACACACACACATGTCAGGGTGTTTATGTGGTGCAGATGTTGGACAGGAAACGAGCTGCGTTCAGGGACACAAACGCGTCTGACACATGAAACACATGGTTGGACCAGTAGAGTTCAGTAGAGTCTTATTTAACATTGCTAGAGAAGAAATCAATAAACACCTATATGTACACACACCAAGCTGTGCAGTGATAAGAGTCATGAGGGAGTAAGTGGTCAGAGGTCATCTTCTGGTCACTCTGCTGGTCTGCAATCATACACAGGCCAATGGTCAGCAAGAGGTCACTTGGTGGAGAGCTAGGTAGCTGTGACATATCAATGAATGTTAATAATTCTGTAACAATGATAATACATAAAATTTCCTAATCAGTCATATCAACATAAAGCAATATATGTTTTTATTCAAAATGACTGAGTTTAACATTATAAATAATTGCATTTTACAGTGATAATAATAATTCATGCTCAACCCTGCCAAAACAGGGCTGTCAAATACGATATGAAAATGTACAGTTTTTGTGGGTATGAATGGGTATGAATTGCATTCAGTCTCTTGTCCAGGGTCCTTGCCATTTGACCATTGTTAGAGTTCCCCACATAAAGTGCATTACATGTCACACACCATTCCAGTCTTACTCTCCACGTTATTGTTTTAGGGTGCTTGTTGGATTGTCTTACAGCATCTGATACATTATTCCACAGACAATTTGGGGGTACTGCGTCCAACATTTTTGTAATTTTCAGAAACCAGCAGTCCAATGCTACTTCGAGCAGCAACTGGCCAGTTGAGTGGAGGATTGAAAGTATGCAGGATTTGGAACTTGTCTCTCGAGGCCTCTTTTCACAACTAATCCCATCACTTTACATGTACAACTGAGTGCAACACCATGAATGCCTTTGAAGAGAGACTTTCCAAATCTGTTCAGCCATTTTCTGCTGCTTATCCACTATTGGGTCACGGTGGCAGCAGGCTAAAAATGTTAGTCCAAACGTGAGTTCTCCCAGCAACATTTTCCAGCTCATCCTGGGTGACCCCATGTTCCCAGGCCAGACGAGTTATACAGTACAGTGTAATCTCTCCAGTGTTTTCAGGGAAGACCCAGAACATGCTGGGTCTCCAACCAGGAGATGGGGGGTCTCCAACCAGTTGGATGTACCCAGAAAACCTCCAATGGAAGGTGCCCAGGAGGCATATTGATCAGATGCCTGGACCACCTCAACTCCCTGTGGATGTCTGAGCTCCTTACCCTATCTCTAAGGCTGAGCCCAACCACCCTACAAGGAAACTCACTTTGGCAGCTTGTATGTGCGATTTCATTCTTTAGATCACTACCGAAGGCTCATGAGGAGCGTCTTAACTACCTTAGAGACCACTGCCATAGACATGGATGACACCTCCCTAAAGTTTTCATTCTGTGAAAGTTTCATCTCTGCCTCCTTCACAGAGGACAGCAGTTCCTCACAGTGCTCTTTCCACTGCCTGATGATATTCCCAGTCAGGGTTAGCAGTTCTGATCACCTGCTGAGCACAGTCTGGGTGAAGCCCTGATCTCCCTTCCTGAGTCATGCAAAGTATACCAAAACTCCTCTCACATGCAGGTTTTGCATCTGCGATTAAAGCATCTGCACCCAGTCTAGCGTGCTGGTAACCAGTGAGTTCTCTGGTTGCTCCCACCATGGGCACCGATGGCCCTCTAACCACAACTCTGAGCAGCTG